>NW_005368569.1:712949-717929 GCF_000412655.1 Myotis brandtii | reverse complement strand
GGGGGACCAATCAGGGATGGGTCGATTGGGGGTGGTGCTGGCCGGGAGGAGGGACCGTGGGCAGTTAGCTGGCCGGCCCCACACCCTGGCTGAACTCCTGGTTGAGCTCCCAGTTGAGGGGACAATTTGCATATTAGCCTTTTATTATATAGGATATGTATTACCTATGGACACAGACAATAGGGTGGTGAAGGCCTGGGACAATAAAGTTTTTTTTAAATGGGAAAAAAAAGAGAGACATTTCACCTGGGGAATGGGAGGGGTAGAGTTAGAGGAGGGTGTAGGGTGGATAAACGGTGATGGGGGGGAAAAGGGAGACATTTCACCTTTCCTCCTTCTAGAAAACTGATGCAATGGCCAGAAATAGAGCAGCCAGCTTGCAAACATAATAAGGATATAGTCACACAATGAGCACAGTACAGCAGGAAGATGAAAAGACCTAGAGCCCCTGATAGCATAATTAAGTGCTATACCAGGCCTGGACCATGTACTGCTGGAGATCTTGTTCCATGTGATAAATCCTTTGTCACTGAAGAGAGTTAATACTTTGTCCCAGGGCAATATATTTCATTTCTCCAAGCCTCAGTAAACTGGGCATAGTAATATTTACTTCACAAGACTGTTGTAAAAATTAAATGAGACAACATATTTTAGAAGTGCTTAAGTACACACTGAATTAAGTCTTAGCTATTATTTTGCATTTATAAATATATAAAATTTACACATCTGTCCAAACATAATTACACATACCTGCTGTATTCTCAGAATGTACTATATAAGCCAGAAGCACCTGCAAAGAAACACTGTTCTCAACTCCCAGGGGATTTCTATTATTTAGCTAGATGTCAACTAGTACACACCTGCTGATAACAGTATACCCCTTCTGTCCTGTGCATTCACTCATTCACTTTCCCATATTTCCACAAATATTTAGTGCGTCTTTATTATGTCCAAATCACTGTGCTAGGTGTCATGGATATAATGTGAGGGAACAAATGGTGCTTTTCCTAACAATTTCTGGTCTAGTGAGGCAGGTGGACAATGAACAAATAATTACAAAAATCAATATGTAATTATCAACTGTGATTTAGTCCAGTACAGGAAAATTACACGATGAAATGAGAGCATGAAGCACGAGATGTGATCTAATTCCCTAAGGAAATTATTAGCCTCTAATATGTATTCTAGCAAAGGTCAGCGATTTTTTAAAAATCTAACATGAGGATTTTAAAAAAATGGTTTTTTAGAGAGAGAAAGGGTAATCGAGAAAAATTATTGACCTGTGAGAGAAACATTGATTGGTTGCCTCCCATATACTCCCTGACTGGGAATTGAACCTATAACCTTTTGGTGTATGGGACAATGCTTCAACCAACTGAGTCACCTGGCCAGGGCAGTCAGAGATTTTTATTTCATTAAAAGAAAAAACAAGTATTATTATTAATAGATGTAGCAAATTAATTTCTAATTCCAGCTGTGTCTTGGTCTCTCCTAGTGAGAAATGAAATATATGTGCATTTGGCTCAAATAAACTCACAAAAATTAAAAAAAAAAAAGAGAGAGAAATATATGTGCAGTAAAAAGTGTGCACTTTAATAAATGGTTAAATTTGAAAGACAATGAGCAATTACCAATGTTAACCTAATGCTTCCTGTTGCAACCTTAAGTAATACCTCTCTTTCAAGGTCAGCATAAAGGGCACTCGCTGATAAAACTACATGCTCATCCAGTAAAGTATGCTCAAATGGCCTTGGACAACTAACTACCAATCTCAAGTGGTAGCCGGAAAGGTTTTCAACATCCCGCTGCCTGCCAGCTACATGTTCTACTAGTCTTTACTCCATGGTCTATACTACAATCCGCACAAAGTAGTCAGGTAGGGTCATCATAAAAGGTGGTTGGGTATATGTGAAATCCATGTGGGAAATAAAGGTCCAGCAGTGCTTTCATAGAGAATATACAGAATACTCTGACCATTCTTGCTGCAGTGAGTTTGTCTATATTATATTGCCTAAGTCTATAATTACATTTATCTTACAGTTTGGTAATACTTACCTTTCTGCAGCAATGAATTTTAAAATGCAAGTGCATGTTTAATGAAAAATTAAGAATCAAATTCATTTACAGGAATGTCGCTGATAAATGTAAAATTTTCATAAAATAATGACATTTAATATTCTGTGTGGATCAGAATTATCACTGATCACATGAAAACCAAAAGATAAATCTGCTGAAGAAGCCTCATCATGTACTTCAAAGACTACAATTTAACAAATGCTCTTGCACATGGTGCATTTAACAACATTCTGTAGAACATAACTTTTCATTTAAAACAAATGACCTGCCCCAGCCAGTGTGGCTCAGTGACTGAGAGTTGACCTATGAACCAGAAGGTCATGGTTCGATTCCCAGTCAGGGCACGTGCCTGGGCTGCGGGCTCAATCCCCATTGTGGGGTGTGCCAGATCAATGATTCTCTCTCCCTCTTCCTTCCTCTCTGAAATCAATAAAGATATATTTTAAAAAATACAAATAAAACATATAAATCTAAGTTAATTTCACTCACATTCCCAAGCACATACAAAAAGCAAAACTGTTTATATGTTGGCTTCATTAACAGAAAAACTTGGAAAAAGCTAAAGGACACGAGTTTTACACCAATGTCATCAAGTACCTCAAATACAAAATCTGCAAATTTCAACAATGGTTCAATTTTTCTAACCTGATCGTAGAATCAAAATACAGGCAACACTCCATTAATTTTGTTTCATTTTACCGCACTTTTTACTAATTGAAGGTTTGTGGCAACCCTGTCACAAATAATTACAACTTGCTAAAGGCTCAGATAATGTTTAGCATTTTTTAAAACAACGAAGTATTTTAAAAATAGGGCCCGGCCGGCGTGGCTCAGTGGTTGAGGGTCAACCTAGGAACCAGGAGGTCATGGTTCAATTCCCGGTCGGGACACATGCCTAGGTTGCAGGCTTGGTTCCTGGTGGTGGGCGTTGTGTGTGTAGGAGGCAGCCGATCAATGATTCTCTCTCATCATTGATATTCCAATCTCTCTCTCTCTCCCTCCCTCCCTTACTCTCTGAAATCAGTAAACAATAAAACCCCATAAATATTAAAATTAGGGTATGTACTAGTACATACATTCTTTAGACATAATGTTATTGTACACTTACTAGACTACAGTATAGTGCAGGGGTCCTCAAACTACAGCCCGCGGGCCACATGCAAATACAAATATTGTATTTGTTCCCGTTTTGTTTTTTTACTTCAAAATAAGATATGTGCAGTGTGCATAGGAATTTGTTCATAGTTTTTTTTTAAACTATAGTCTGGCCCTCCAACGGTCTGAGGGACAGTGAACTGGCCCCCTGTTTAAAAAGTTTGAGGACCTCTGGTATAGTGTAAACATAACTTTTATGTACATAGGGAATCCAAAAATTGGTGTGACTTGCTTTATTCCAATAGTTGCTTTATTGCAGTGGTCTAGAACCAAACCCAAAATATTGCCAAGGTATGCCTGTAAAACTTTTGAAAAGTCATTACGTTAAAAGTAAAAACATCTTTCTGTGACTGCCAAAGTAAATTAAGAGTATAATGATGAAGCCCCAGGCGGGCGGTTCGGTTGGTTGGAGTGTCATCCCATACACCAAAAAGGTTCGATCTCTGTATAGAAGGCAACCGATCGATCTATTTCTCTCTCTCTCAAAATCAATAAACATTTTCTTGGGTGAGAATTAAAAAAAGAAAAGAGTATAACAATGATGATAGGAACATCATCAGATGATAGGAATTTTTCAACTCCATTAAAATCTTTTGGGACCACTGTAGTATATTCAGTCCATCATTAACCTAATGTCCATACAAAAAATACACATAGCTTAAGGCTTTGTTGTCCAATATGGTAGCTGCTAGTTACATATGATTACTGTATACTTGAAATGTGGCTAGTCTAAATTTGTAAGTGGAAAATACACTAGTCTGACTCTAAGTGGATTGCAAATACTTATTACTAAAAAAATATAAAATATACCTAACTTTTTATGCTGACTGTAAATTCATGATATTTTAGATATATTAAAGTTAAGTAAAATATAATATAAAGTTAATTACAATTATTTCTTTTTACCTTTTTAAATGTAGCTTCTAGAAAATTTTAAATTTTATTATGTGGCTTACATCTGAATTATACTGGACAGCACTGTCCTAAAATATAGCTTGATGAATCTTCCCAAACTAAATGTTCCATGTAACTAGATTTCATGTGAAAAAACAGAACAGTACCAGCATCTCAAAAGACTCCTTCTGCTCCATTCCAGTAACTAGCCCCCTCTCCCAAGGATGAACCACTATCTTTACTTCTATTGTTAGTTTTGCCCATTTGTATAAATTCATATAAATGGATTCATACAGCATGTGCTTTTTTTGGTACACTCAATATATTTGTAAAATTCATCCATACTGGTATGCTAGTTGGAATTTTTCATCCTCATTGTATTTCTTTGTGTGAACATATAATTTAAACATTCTGTTAATGGGCATTTGGGCAGTTTACAGTTTCTGGCTATTACTAATAATGCCACTATACAAATATCCTAGTACATAGCTTGTGATGAATATACATAATCATTCCCATTGCATACCAGAGAATAGAAGTGCTAGTTTTCCAAATAGCCAACACATCAACTGTATTCCATATCCTTGTTAATGTTTGTCAAAGGTACTCTGAACAAAGGCAAAAATACCTATGAAAATATTTCAGCTGAAATATTTACACAATTTGATTTTTTGAAATGGAATTGTGACTATCTTCTGTTTATCTCTTAGGTTACTTGGTATCTCAGTATCTGTTAGAGTATTTTGTCTTCACATGGCAGAGAATTAGTAAGATCTCTTATGCATCTTTTATCAGGACACTAATCCTATCACACCAGGGTCCCACTCTTATGGCTTAACTAGAGGCCTGGTGCAT
>NW_005368569.1:689616-712832 GCF_000412655.1 Myotis brandtii | reverse complement strand
CCGGGGTGCGCGGGACACTGGGCTCGTCGCCTGAGGGCGGATCCAGCCGTGCTGCTCAGCCACCGCTCCCCCCAGCGGGGCTGACAGGACCAGACACTCCAGCAGCGGGGCTGAAGGGACTGGGCACCACCATCTTGTGGGTATGGGCGCTGCCATCTTTGTGATGGAGTGACAGTTAATTTGCATACTACCCCTTTATTAGATAGGGCTAGAGGCCCGGTGCACGAACTTCTGGGGGGAGGGGCCGCGGAACTCCTGGTCGAGGGGACAATTTGCATATTAGCCCTTTATTATATAGGGTTAAACCTTAATTTCCCTATAAAAGCGCTATCTCCAAATATAGTCACAGTGGGGGTTAGGGCTTCAATGTATAAATTTTGGGGAAACACAACATTCAGTCCATAACAGCTGTAAGTGGTGGGGCCAGGATTCACAATTATGACTATGAAGCTTCTACTCTTAATTTCTACACTTACTTGTCTCTTTATAGATGATTTTGGGATGGAAAAAGCTACAGATAAGTGCTGACTGCTGATTGAATGGTTGGAATCCCCTGCTTTGAAATTTCTACATTATGTAAAACCTTTTATATTAATTTATTATCACAACAGATGGCACTTTGTAGTGATAAAGCTCAATTTGTGGACTGGGGCAACAAAGCTTGGAAAATTCTAAGTATGAGAAATGCTGTAGATTAACTAAATTTTTTACCTATCATTCCAATAAAATATTGCAGTTTTAAAAGTCAACTCAATCTAAAATTTTCCCTTGTATAAACTAAATTGGTTATAACACTGTTTTGTGTTTGTCTGTTTAGTGACTTGCCTGGACCAATTCTGTAGAATCTGTTTCCTCAGCAGTGTGCAGCCTCTGATGTCACTGCTTAGTTATTGTTTTTAAGCCATGCTTTCTAGGGGTTGCCACCCCACTCCCCCATCAGAATAAATTAGTGGTCAGCCAATGACTGGTGAGAAGTTTTGCCTAAATACCTGGAACTCAGTAGGCTTCCATCCTTTGTCATAGGATGTGTGTTTTGGGGGAATCTTGTAAAAGTGCAGGGAGCTTATCAGTTTAACCTGTGTTCAGCAAGAATTAGCTTCCTCCAAAGGTCCTCTTAGATTTTCCTGAACAGGTGTGGCTTTATATATGCACACAGCCTTCAGGACCATAAGGGCTATCTCTTTCCTAGATAACCCTAATAAATTTCTGGCTAGTCTGCCATTTTGTTGCTTCCTATAATATTAGCTTTCCTGGATTGTTTGCCAGAGACCTCTATTATTATTGAGAACATCCCTCCAAGCTGCTCTAAACAAAGTCAGCTCCCTCTGATAGGAGGATAAGAGCTGCCAGCCCTCATGCCTTGCCCTGCCTGCCAAAGGTAGAACTTGAAGGACCATAGAGCTGAGGGAAAAGATGGGAGCAGCTCCTGACTAAATTGCCAGGCTATACTGACCGGTTTGGCTCAGTGGATAGAGCGTTGGCCTGCGGACTCAAGGGTCCCGGGTTCGATTCCAGTCAAGGGCATGTACCTTGGTTGTGGGCACATCCCCACTGGGGAGTGTGCAGGAGGCAGCTGATCGATGTTTCTCTCTCATCAATGTTTCTAACTCTCTATCCCTCTCCCTTCCTCTCTGTAAAAAATCAATAAAATATATTTTTTAAAAATAAAATAAAATAAATTGCCAGACTATTACTGTTGTTAGTGAAATTCAGGTAGCTTTGTTTAAATAAATGCCTCTCAATTTGTGCCCTTTGGTTAATGTCGAGACATTAAATGGTTTTGTTTGTTTTTTTAAACAATTTTGCCGAACCGGTTTGGCTCAGTGGATAGAGCGTCGGCCTGCGGACTGAAGGGTCCCAGGTTCGATTCCGGTCAGGGGCATGTATCTTGGTTGTGGGCACATCCCCACTGGGGGGCGTGCAGGAGGCAGCTGATCGATCTCTCTCATCCATGTTTCTGGCTCTCTATCCCTCTCCCTTCTCTGTAAAAAATCAATAAAATATATTTAAAAAAAAAACAACAACAAAAAAAAACAACAATTTTGTCCAGTGTTTGGGGAGAGGATTTGCCAAGCTTCTCAGTGTTGCTGCTACATTTTACTATGAACTCTTTTTTTCTTCCTCATAATGTGCTAAAGATCAAGAACAAATATTAAAGAGAACCATTTACTGGACTCTGAAGTAGCCCACTGAGCAGATTAGGGTAATCAAATGAAATTTTAGAACCACTGATGGAAAAACTTACCTAAAACCAGGACCAGAATTTGTGTCTCAACATCTTTAGGATTCCTCAATATTATTTGAACCTGAGACTTTTTATACTTACCCTTTTTATTTATTTATTTTTTAAATATATCTTATTGATTCTTTTACAGAGAGGAAGGGAGAGGGATAGAGTTTAGAAACATCAATGAGAGAGAAACATTGATCAGCTGCCTCCTGCATAGCCCCCACTGGGGATGTGCCTGCAACCAAGGTACATGCCCTTGATTGGAATCGAACCTGGGACCCTTCAGTCTGCAGGCCAACACTCTATCCACTGAGCCAAACCGGTCAGGGCAATATACTTACTCTTTTTAAAAAATACATATTTTTATTGACTTCAGAGAGGAAGAGAGAGGGATAAAAAGATAGAAACATCAATGATGAGAGAGAATGATTGATCGGCTGCCTCCTGCACACCCCCTACTGGGGATCAAGCCCGCAACCCAGGCATGTGCCCTTGACTGGAATCGAACCTGGGCCCCTTCAGTCTGCAAGCCGATGCTCTATCCTCTGAGCCAAACCGGCTAGGGCTATACTTACTCTTAAAGATGGGGTAAAATAGATCCCCAGGCACAGGCAAGATTAGGGGTCTATAAAGGGACCACACTCAGTAAAGCCTGAAGTCTCCCTACCTGGGCTCGCTCCTCATCAAATTCCAGGCAGCCCATACCATCCAGTCTCTGGAGATCAATCCAGCCTTTCCAGATAACACAGACTCCATTCAGAATCATTGGAGCCTTCAAATAGACCTAAGACACAGAAAAAAAGGGTGAAAACCAATCAGACACATGAAAAACAAAGATCAAAGTTACTTATGAAAACTGTGGTTTTCTTAGGAAATAAAAAAATAAATACAATCATAAAATCAAGAATTATAAGTACTAGTATATAAACTACAGCCTCTGACTATATTCTATACATTAAGTTAATCTGGTTTACCAGAATTTTATTTCTAGTTACAATTCTTCCAGATTATTTTTAAAAGAAAGTTTTTCAGATTTTGTAAAAACTATAGTAAGATGGTATTTGAAGTAGACATCATAGCTCCTCCAGCTGTAGCTAGGACAATCAAGTACTTTGCCTTGGTTTTTGAATCTTTTTTTTTAAAATATATTTTTATTGATTTCAGAAAGGAAGGGAAAAGGAGAGAGAGATAGAAACATCAATGATGAGAGAGAATCACTGACCGGCTGCCTTCTGCATGCCCCCTACTGGGGACCAAGCCCACAACCTGGGCATGTGCCATTGACTGGAATCAAACCTGGGACCCTTCAGTCCGCAGGCCAACACTCTATTCACTGAGCAACACCAGCCAGGGCCTGGTTTTTGAATCTTGAGTAGAAAGACATACAGACGGAAAACAACTGGAATTCATTAGCCCCTGAAAAGTGTGCACTGCTTCCCTTCTTTTTGGGTCCCTGGAGCTCTCCAGTGTCAGGCTCTTTTACACTTTTCTTCAGCTTTATAAGCAACCTAATAGCTATCTGATAAGTAATGCTGCTTTTTAAATTGAATTTATTGGGGTGACACTGATTAATAAAATTATATACGTTTCAGGTGTACAATTCTATATCACCTCTATGTTGTATTGTGTGTTCACTCCCCACATCAAGTAGGTAATGCTGCCTTTTTTATTTTATTTTTTTAATATTTCTATTGATTTAGGAGAGGAAGAGAGAGGGAGAGATAGAAACATCAATGATGAGAATCATTGACTGGCTGCCTCCTGCACGCCCCCTACTGGGGATCTAGCCTGTAACCCTGGGCATGTGCCCTGATGGGGAGTTGAACCAAGACGTTCTGAGACATGCTGGCAGGTGCCCAAATAGCCTATCTAATAAAGCGATAATATGCAAATTGACCATCACGCCAACACACAAGATGGCCACCCCCATGTGGTCAAAGATGGCCGCCACAAGATGGCCGGCAGGGGAGGGCAGTTGGGAGGGACCTGGCCTGAAAGGGAGGGCAGTTGGAGGCGATCAGGCCTGCAGGCAAGGGCAGTTAGGGGTGACCGGGCCTGCAGGGGAGGCTAGTTAGGGGCAATCGGGCCGGCAGGGGAGCAGTTAGGTGTCGATCATGCTGGCAGAGGAGTGGGTTAGGGGTGATCAGGCAGGCAGGCAGGCAAGCGGTTGGGAGCCAGCAGTCCTGGATTGTGAGAGGGGTCCCAGATTGAGGGTGCCGGCTGGGCTGAGGGACCCCCCCCCCGCCCCCTGTGCACAAATTTCGTGCACTGGGCCTCTAGTATCTTTATAAATAAGGTTCTTTACTCGCCTATACCGAATGTTTTCTATGAATAATCTCAGAGCATTAAAATTTGCATTATTTATTACCTATAATTATATAAAATCAGTAAGACAGCTCGTTTTGAGGAGAAACCTAGAAACATTAACTTTTCCTTTACTCAACTTAGCAGTTTCTTCAACAAAGAATCTTGGGGAATTCTTGTTTTTAAAGAGACTTAGTAAGAATAAATGACCGTCAGTGATTATAAATATGCTAGGAAAAATTACAAGACACCTGTAAAACAAAAGCTATAGGATTTATAACTTTTTAAAAATATATATATATTTTATTGATTTTTTACAGAGAGGAAGGGAGAGGGACAGAGAGCTAGAAACATCAATGAGAGAGAAACATCAGCTGCCTCCTGCACACCCCCTACTAGGATGCGCCCACAACCAAGGTACATGCCCTTGACCAGAATCGAACCTGGGACCCCTCAGTCTGCAGGCCAATGCTCTATCCACTGAGCCAAACTGGTCAGGGCAGATTTATACCTTTTTAATACATATTCATGTCATTCGCCTCCACTACTAAACACAACCATCTTTCTTGTTAAGGACTCCAATCAACCCTGCTGAACCAATTTCTACTTATACTGGAAAAAGCTAAAAACATAAAGATCCATTTCTCCTCCCATTTGGACCAAGGGAAATAGTCTACAGTTATAGCTGAAACCGTTTAACCACACATTTCCTTCTGTTCTGATAAGTGTTCATTCCCTTCCACATTGTAAATTCAAAACTCCACATATATACCTAAGTCTAACAAGTGACTCTGACCTCATATTTGACACCTCACAAAACCTAAAAAACAATACCCTTCTATACTGCCTATTAATATTAACTTGACTTACTATTTCTTCTAATCAAGATTTCCACCTACTCTTTCTAATGGAGGTTGAAGGGAGTGCCACACCAGGGAGGAGTATAACATTTCACCTCTCAATGTGCCTCAATATTTTAACTTCTTATACTAATTATAAAGAGAATTCTTCTAATGGCAGAGAAAGGTCAACTTCATAATCAGATTCTACATTCACCAATGAGTTTATATCTTTTAGAATCAAAGATTCCATAAATGTAGCTTATTCATATTAACTTCCACAGCCAAAATATTTTCCTTAAAAAAATTACTAAAAATTTTTAAAGGCCATTTATTACTCCTTTTTTTTTTTTTGGTTGTGAAATTATCTTTAATTGAAATATTTTCTTTTGTAGTTCTTAACTAGCTAGGCATTTCACTGCACCACTGTTGATGTCATCTATGATGTCATGAGGGTGGCAGCCATCAACAATGTAGCCCACAGTCTGGGTAGTCCCTAGGATCGCATTAATGGTTCCAGAGTTCTCTAGCCAAATATTGGTGTTGCATCTGTCGGGCAATGGTGGCAAATCTCAGCAAGAGTGGTATTTCCACTGTGCTTATGTTTTTTGCTTTTCTCTGTCTCTTGGCGTACTACCTCCATCTGGGCCTTTCTGTTCTGGTCAGTTTCACTGTAATCCTCAGACCCTTCCAATCACCAGTTGCTTTGGCAATTTCATCAACAACCTTTTTTGGAGACAGACCCAGGGGGCCAGGGCAGATGTAGCACTGACTTCCCCATAGTTGCACCTCAGATACACAACTTTAATGTCCTTGGGGTCAAACTTCAGCTGGTGTTGGATGAATCAGGTTTTGGGACGACCGAAGAAAAAGTTGCACCTAAGCCTCCTCCAAGCCAAAAGCTGAAGGCTGTTACTTTTTTATAAAAATTCTCTCATGACAAAGAAAACCACTGGTGTGTTTTGGGAAATTCTTAAATGGGTTCAGAAAATGGCTATAGTTCTTCATCAAGGCTAATGCAATGATTGAAATTATAATTTTAAATGATATTTAGATGATTCTGGTGATTTATTTAATGTTCACATTCAAATAGTTTTATGTGTAGATCTTCAAAGTAAATGTTTGCCACTTTCATACATTCATGAATACCAAACCTCAAAGTACAAAGAAAATAAAATTTTGTCTCTTACCAGTTTGGCATTTTGTAATATAATTCAATAATGCCATTTAAACACTAAGACATTTTTCACTGAAAATAATGATGCCCTATTTCAAACTATGAAAAGAAAATTTATTAAAATATGACTTAGGGATTAAACCCATTGTTCTAAGAACAATTAAGTATTTTATACAAAATGCATTCTATAGTCCTAGCTAGTTTGGCTCAGTGGATAGAGTGCTGACCTGCAGACTGAAGGGTCCCTGGTACGATTCCAGTCAAGGGCACATACTTGGGTTGCAGGCTCCTCTCCGGCCCGAGCCCTGGTTTAGGCTTGTATAAGAGGCAACCAATCAATGTGTTTCTTTCACATCGATATTTCTGTCTTTCCCTCTCTCTTCCACTTTCTCTAAAAAAAATCAATGATAAAATATCCTAGGGTAAGGATTGGAAAAAAAAGATTCTAAAGCCTTTAAAATGGGTAAACAGATTAAACTAAGTATACACAAAAACAACAAAAAGGCCCGCTTATCTTTCCAAAAGTAAAATATCAGAGGATGTTTGAGACTTCACAGAAAGTTAGAAGTGACTATAGCCTCACATTTGTATTCTTTCAGAAATAAGGTAAAAGTTAGTATAAACAATTTTTAATAAACCCAAGCTCTAAATATCAGTATTTGTGATGTTATAGTCAATCTAAATCACACATGATATCACTTAATATTCAAAATCTGTAGCTTTAAATTCCCTATCACTGTAGCAGTAGAGCTTCAGAAAAACATGTATGCACCATCAACTGTGGCATTAGCCATATAATGAAATATTTGGCGATAAAAAGAAATGAAGTATTCATACATGCTACAACATGGATGAACCTTGAAAACATTATGCTAAGAAACGAGAAAAAGGCCATATGTTTTATGATTCCATTTATATAAAATGTCCAGAACAGGCAAATAGAGAGAGAAAGGAGATTAGTGGTTGCCAGGGGCTCAGGAGCAGGAAAAATGAGTGACTGCTAGCAGGTACTGGATTTCTTTTGGGGTGATGAAAATGTTTTGAAATTAGAGTGGTGATGGTCACACAACTCTGAATATACTAAAACCCCCGGAATTGTAGACTCTAAAGGGGTAAATTTTGTGTATGTAAATTTTATCTCAATAAAACTATTATTAAAAATTTTGCAATAGTTTTTATCTGTTACATAAGTAACACATGAGATATGTAAATGAAGATTTTTGAGTAGGCAGTTGCAAATGGGATTCTAGCACTCTGAGAAAAGATACGGGCTGATGATGTTAAGTCTGGCAACCATCAACAATACAGTGCCATTTAACTCTAGAACAGTGGTTCTCAACCTTCCTAATTCCACGACCCTTTAATACAGTTCCTCATGTTGTGGTGACCCCCAATTTCATTGTTACAAATTGAACATAATTAAAGCATAGTGATTAATCACAAAAACAATATGTAATTATATATGTGTTTTCCGATGGTCTTAGGCGACCCCTGTGAAAGGGTCGCTACCCACAGGTTGAGAACTGCTGCTCTAGAAGAAAGGAAGAGATTCCCAAAGTAAGTAGGAGAAAAGAGGGAGGGCCCAGGAAGAACTCGGAAGAAATCCAACTTTTAGATGCTGGGTAGCAGAAAAGAACCCAGCAAGCATGCTATAAATAGCCAGTGAGAAAAAGAGAGAAACATGTAAGGAGCCTAGGGGCTAAAGGTTAAGTTACAGGTCTCCAAATAAAAATTTCCCCTTTGGTGGATGCCTTTAGGTATCTAAGGGCACTCGTAATTTTTAGCCATGCTTTTATTTAAGGCAGTAGTTCTTAGTCTAGAGTTCAAAGAACCTACGGAAGTTTGAGTTTATGGATAAGTTTAAAAAAGACCAGAAACCTACTGAAATTCTGTGTAAAATTACATATGTAGTGCATGACAAAATATACGTTGGAATCAGATAAAACCTGGGTTTAAATTGTAGCTCTATCAGTGTGTCTGATATAAATTATTTGTTTGCTCAAAAGCCTCAGATTCCTCACATATAAAACCCCTAAATAATGCCTTTCATAGGTAATAAAAATTAACTCAATGCACATAAAATTTATGAAACATATAGAGTACTACAGAAACACTGATTCCTTACATACACATTTCCACCCATGTTTTACATAGTAACTTCTTTTCAAGGAAAAGAAACCAAGTTTTCAAGACAATAAATAGTTGTTACCACCAATTAACCAGAAGACAAGCAGTGACACTGGGATGGCCATGGGCACCCAGGGAAATAAGATATTCCATTAAGGAAGAGTATTTCCTGCCTTTTAGTTATAATCATTTCTGTAGTCTATTCTAACACATTCCTTTAGAAGATACTTGCTTCTGACTCATCCTCCTTTAGCCACATGCCCCACCGGTTCATAAATGCACAGTCATCTGCTCGCCTGTTGGATAATCACTAGGGTTAGTCATTCAATCTTGTTTGCCTGAATCATAATTGGGTTGCATGTAAGTGAAAAAAAAAAAAGCTTCTTCCATAGTGATTTAATGTAACTGACCAATCTACTTTCTACAGTTCAAATATCATGAACTTATTGTGTGTGTGTTAACTACATATACACACCTACTCAATAAAATCTGTTAACCAAACAGAAAAATCTATCCTAAATTTCATATGGAATCTCAAGGGACCTTAAATAGTCAAAACAATTTTTAAAAAGAACAAAACTTGAGGACTCACACTTCCTGACTTCAAAACTTACTATGCTTTCAATGTTGATAGCGCTCTAACAAACATGGTTGAATGTTTCTAAAACCTGCCAGACTTTCTGTAAGAAGTGTGGCAAGCATCAACTCCACAACATAACACAGTACAATGACAAGGATTCTCTGTATGTGCAGGGAAAGTGGCATTATGACAGGAAACAGAGTGGTTATGGTGGGCAGACTAAGCTGATTTTCTGCAAAAAGGGTAAAACTACAAAGATTGTGCTGAGGCTTGAATGTGTTAGGCCTATCTGCACATCTAAGAGAAGGGTGGCTATTATAAGATGCAAGCATTTTAAACTAGGAGGAGATAAGAGAAAGGACCAAGTGATCCAATTCTAAGCTTCATGTTTTGTTTTATTATGTAACAATAAAATCTTGATGATACGTTCACTTCAGATAGTTGCACTTGGTCTTGTGGGGAGGGAAATAAACTAGTGTTAATAATAAAATTCGCCTTACGGGAAAATTTATGCTAAAAAAACTACAAAGCTACAAAAATCAAAACAGCATAGTATTAGCATAAAAACAAAAATATAGAACCCATGGAATAGCATAGAAAACCCAGAAATAAATTCTCACATAGTCAAATAACTTTTGCCAATGGTGCCAAGACCATTCAATGGGGAAAAGAATGGTCTTTTCAACAATTGGTAGTAGGAATAAATACGCACATGTAAAAGAATAAAAACCCTATCTAAAACGATATTAAAAAATAAACTCAAAATGAATCAAAGACCAAAAACTATAAAACTTTTAGTAGCAAACATTGGATAAAAACTTCACGACATTGGATTTGACAATGATTTCTTGGAAATGATAACAAAGACACAAGTAAAACTTTATTTTAAAAAAATAAATAAATTGGACTTCATGAAATTTAAAAAATTTGTATGTATCAAGACACTATCAACAGAGTAAAAAGGTAACCCAAAGAGTGGGAGAAGCTCTAACTGGTTTGGCTCAGTGATAGAGCGTTGGCCTGCGGACTGAAAGGTCCCAGGTTGGATTCCGGTCAAGGGCATGTACCTCCTACCCAGTAGGAGGTGTGCAGGAAGCAGCTGATCGATATTTCTCTCTCATCGATGTTTCTAACTCTCTATCCCTCTCTCTCCCTCTCTATAAAAAGAGAGAGAGAGAGAGAGAGAGAGAGAGAGAGAGAGAGAGAGAGAGAGAGAGAGAGAGAGAGAGAGAGAGAGAGAGAGAGAGAGAAAATATTTGCAAATCATATACACCCATTAAGGGATTAACATACAAAATGGGCAAATGACTTGAATAGACATTTTTCCAAAGATACATACTAGTAAATGGCCAAAAAGCATTAAGAAAAGATGCTTATCACTAATCATGAGGGAAATGAAAACCAAAACTATAATGGGACACCACTTCATACCCATCAGGATGGCTACTACCAAAAAACAGCAAGTGTTAGCAGGAGAAATTAAAACCCTTATGGTGGGAATGTAAAAGAATACAGCCATTGTGAAAAACAGTATGGCAGTAACTAAAAAAAAAAAATTAAAAATAATTACTATATGATCCAGTAATCCAACTTCTCGGCATATACCCAAAAGAAATGGAGGCAGGGTCTCAATGACATATTTGTACACCCCTGTTGATAGCAGCACTATTCCCAACAGCTAAAACATACAAATAACCCGTCTCCATCAATAGGTGACTAGACAAGCAAAATGTGGCACACACATACAATGAAATATTATTCTGCCTTTTAAGGAAGTAAATTCTGCAATATGCTACAACGTGAATGACTCTTGAGGACATTATGCTAAATGAAATAAGCCAGGCATAAAAAACAAATACTATATGATTCTACTTGTATGAGGTTCTTAGAGTAGTCAAAATTATGGACAGAAAGTAGAACGGTGGTTGCCAGGATTGGGGAAAGAGGATAATGGGGAGTTATTGTTTAGTGGGGGATAGAGTTTCAGTTTCATAAGATGAAAAGACTTACGGAGAAACTCCTGTGAAAAGGAAGGAGGTCATGGTAAGCCTAGAATCAGATAATACAGAGCAGCCCACTCCCTCTGACCATTTTTTCTTCCAGATCTTTAGCATACTGTGAACATTGGCTCACACTTTGCCACATGCCCTAACTCTAGAGCAGTGGTTCTCAACCTTCCTAATGCCCCGACCCTTTAATACAGTTCCTCATGTTGTGGTGACCCCCAACCATAAAATTATTTTCGTTGCTACTTCATAACTGTAATTTTGCTACTGTTATGAATTGTAATGTAAATATCTGATATGCAGAATGTATTTTCATTGTTACAAATTGAAAATAATTAAAGCATAGTGATTAATCACAAAAACAGTATGTAATTATATATGTGTTTTCCAATGGTCTTAGGCGACCCCTGTGAAAGGGTCATTCGACCCCCAAAGGGGTCGCGACCCACAGGTTGAGAACCCCTGCTCTAGAGTAAGCCCTAGTTTTTTCACAACCCATTCATGACTCTGCTCACAAACTTGCAGAAAATGGCTTGTAAAAATTCTCAGGGTTCTGGCTGGTGTGCCTCAGTTGGCTAAGCTTTGTCCCATGCACCAAGAAGTGACTGGTTCGATTCCAGGTTAGGGTACATGCCTGGGTAGCTGGCTCGATCCCCAGTGGGGGGCTTACAGAAGGCAGCCAATCAATGTTTCTCTCCCTCTCCCCCTTTCCCTTTCATTCTCTCTAAAATCAATAAAAACGTATTTTTAAAAAAATTCGCAGGGAAGCTGAATCCAGACTTGACTCAGATCTGTTCAGCTTATCTTCTAGGAGCTTTCATGTTAGGATGATACTGCAATCCTTCATTTACACTGTCATGAAGGTTGTGCTTGCTGTATTGTTTTTCAAAATGCAACAATGCATTGGTTAGAGATACATGCATAGAAAATAAAATGTTAAAGACAAGCAAAGAAATAAATAATAAATATATCAGTCATTATAGTGGTTTGTGGTGGATTTTTTTGGTGGAGTGGGAAATAGAACTGTGGAGTTTTCTGAAGTATCACTGTCCAATCTATATATAAAAAAGGTCAACATGCTAAGTGTCCAACCGGTCACTATGACGTGCACTGACCACCAGGGGGCAGATGCTCAACGCAGGAGCTGCCGTGACAAGCACTGGCCATTTACAAAGAAACGGCACCACAGACCTGGTGCCCAAAAAGCAACACTTGGCTTCCCCCACGTGGGACACAGGCCCCACCACCACCCAGGAGCGACAGCCCATCAAATGGCAGCCAACACTGCAGAGACCCCATAGCACAAAATGCAGCCCACAGCCCAGCCCAGCCCAGCAATGGTCACTGTGGGTGTCGGGTAATGACATGGTGTAGCAACGCCCGGCTTCCTCTCCCTAGTGTCTAGCATTCTTGGAGTTTCTTCAGCCCAAGAACACGACTTGCTTTATAGCCAGGTGCAAACATTTTACACTTTAACCAAATGTCTATGAAGCATTTTCCCGTGCCTCATCTCATTTGTTCCTCACAGAACTCCTGGAGTAGGTAGATAGGAGACTCAGTAGAATCCTATTTTCTTTTCAGTAGCCAGAAAACAGAGATTTAGAAAGCTTAGAAACTTGACCCGACTGAAAAGAAGAAATGGTGGGCCTTGAAAATGACTTCAGGTTTTCTCACTGCACAGAATATAGTCATATACTGCTGCCGTTTAATATTTTACCCATTGTTCTCCCTGCGTGATCTACAATAATAATCTGCTTCATGTTGATATTTACTGCTGTGTTGCTGACAAGTACCTGAAGGAGGAAAGCTTAGAAACTTGACCCGACTGAAAAGAAGAAATGGTGGGCCTTGAAAATGACTTCAGGTTTTCTCACTGCACAGAATATAGTCATATACTGCTGCCGTTTAATATTTTACCCATTGTTCTCCCTGCGTGATCTACAATAATAATCTGCTTCATGTTGATATTTACTGCTGTGTTGCTGACAATTACCTGAAAGGGAAGTTGGGGTGCTTTATTGGGCTGAAAAAAGTTTATCTAAATCAGAAAGCAGGCCTAATTAAGCTTATCTATATATATAAAGCTCTCACTGGTGCCAATCACACGCGTGTGTTTCCATCTGTCATCGTCGATTGAGAATTTGGTTGACACTTCTATTATAGAGAAAGAGCGAATAGCGATATTAAAATATTTCTTCTAATTAATTTCCTTTCAATGTGTATGAGAATTCGTGCACAGGGCCACTAGTAGAAATATAATGTGAACCACAAATGCAGTCACATATGTAACATGTAAATCTAACAGCCATAATTAAAAAATTAAAATAAAATAAACAGGTGAAATTATTTAATTTCAATTATATTTACAATATTATTTCAATATATAATCAATATAAATATTATTGAGATAGTGTACATATTTTTTGTACCTTGTCTTCAAAATCTTATATGTACTTTTGTACATATATCACATCAATTCAGACTACTGGCACAAGTGTCTAGTGCGGCAGTTCTCAACCTGCGGGTCGTGACCCTTTTGGGGGTCGAACGACCCTTTCACAGGGGTCGCCTAAGACCATTGGAAAACACATATATAATTACATATTGCTTTTGTGATTAATCACTATGCTTTAATTATGTTCAATTTGTAACAATGAAATTGGGGGTCACCACAACATGAGGAACTGTATTAAAGGGTTTCGGCATTAGGAAGGTTGAGAACCACTGGCTACCATTCTAGAATCACAGTTCTAATATAGTAGAAATGTTATATCTTAAGTAGCAGGTACATGAATATTCCTTTTATTACTATTCCTAAAACTATACTTATGTTTTTATCTATTCTTTATTTGTAAGATATATTTAATAAGTGAAAAGATGGCTAGCATTTATGGGGGAAATGAATTAAATAATGAACATACTAAAAAAGTAAAATATGTAGCTTTCAAAACTTTCCCAATTATTAGAACTTTATAGCCATCCAGCCCACTTAATTTGGGACATCTTACAGGGTATTGTAAATGACTTAACAAAAATCACATTGTAGTAAGATTTAAACACAAAAAGTATGCTAAGCCCTGACTAGGTAGCTCAGTTGGTTGGAGCATTGTCCCTTGCACCTAAAGGTTGTGGGTTTGATTCCTAGTCAGGGTACATACTGAGTTTGCAGGTTTGATCCCTGATCAGGGCATGCATGAGTGGCGACCAATGTTTCTCTCATATCGATGTTTCTCTCTCTCCCCCTTCCTCTCTCTAAAAATCAATAAAAACACATCCTTGGGTGAGGATTGAAAAATATAAAAGCCCTGGACGGTGTTTCTCAGTGGTTAGAGCATCAACCTGTGTACCGAAAGGTCTCTGGTTCAATTCCAGATCAAGGGCACATACCTGGGTTACAGGTTTGATCCCTTGCCCCAGTCAGGGCATGTGTAACCAACTGATGTGTCTCTCTCACATCGATGTTTCTCTTCTCCCCCTCCTCCCTCCCTTCCACTCTCTCAAAAAAAAAAAAAAAAAAAAGTCAATGGAAAAAATATCCTGGGGTGAGGATTAACAAGCAAACAAAAATGCTGAAATATCGTACTCGTTTTATTGTACAGTCCCACACAAAGTTAATGTCATGTGTTATAAATTAAATCATTTTCACTAAACATCATTTTTCAAAAGACTGCTACACATAGAAACTCTAATGACCCATTGTCTAGAAAAGACATTCCTTCTGTGAGCCATCTGATCATACTGAGATATACATGGCTTTAAGTAGGAAACATTTTTAGTCTAATCTAAAATACTGTAATATGTAATGTGATTTATATTCTTTTGTTGTTGCTAATTCTCACCAGAGGATATTTTTCCATTAACTTTTAGGGAGAGTGGAAGGGAAGCAGGAGAGACAGAGAGAGAGAGAAACATCAAGGTGAGAAAGACACATCGACTGGTTGCCTCCTGCACGGGCTCTGGGATTGAGCCTGCAACCTAGGTACACGCCCTTGACAGGAAGCAAACCCGGGACCATTCAGTCCCCAGGCCAATGCTCTATCCACTGAGCCAAACATAGAATTTTTCTTCATGTAAATATATTTAAAATACCTGCTGGCTTTCTCACGGTATAAAAAACCAATGTTACACTAGCCTATGCATCACAAACCACCATTAACTTGAACACTGCTGAGACCTCACATTCTATTTCTGGACTTTCTGCAACTCCAAGATTCCACTTTGAACTCACTTTGCTCAAAGTCCCTACCCCACCCAAAAACAGCTCCATACAGCTCCTTTCATTTCCTAACTCTCTCTTCCTAATACTTTTTCACTCAGGTTTAACTAGCACTACCACTTAAGTTTATATTCAAATTTTAATAGCTTTCAAAACTTTCCCAATTATTAGACCTTTATAGCCATCCAGTAAGAACATTTTAAAACAAAGAAATTAAAACCAAGATTAAATAATTCACTTACAGAAGGTCACACAGCTAGTAAGTGATAAAAGCTAGCACCAAGACCTCCTGACTCTATACACTCACCTAAAACACAGTTCCATTAATGAACTGCATTACTAGTATTTCCGGGTATATAAAAATAGACAATTTTCCTAAACAACAGAGATTATGGTTATAGCCATAGAATCTAGAACAATAGATATTGTGAACACTTTGCATGACTGTAGAATATATTGTATTGCCTGGTTGGCCCAGTGGTTGAGTGTTGACCTATGTATGAACCAGGAGATCATGGTTCAATTCCCAGTCAGGGCACATACTCAGATTGCAGGCTCCATCCCCAGTGTTGGGCATGCAGGAGGAACTAATCAATGATTCTCTCTCATCATTGATGTTTCTCTCTCTCCCTCTCCCTCTCCATTCCTCTCTGAAATCAATAAAAACATGTATATTTTTAAAAAGAATATTATCGAAAAAGCAACCACGCCTGTTGTGTAGGTTGCTTGGTGTAAAAAGAAAGACAAAGATTCTTCTTAGTTGAAATTCTCTAAGTATGACCTGTAAAGCTATTCTAGAAGTAAATAAAAAGATTTCCTTTAAAAAAAAAAAAAAAGAATATTATCCCCTCCCTAAAAAACAGACAACTTACTAGTTCTGCCATCTTTATTCTATAATTCAAAGTAAACAATGAATATTTAAGAGTCCTGAAATGACCCCAGCCGGATGGAGCGTAGTCAAGCACACCAAAAAGGTTGCAGGTTCGATCCCATTTGGGCACGTGTGGGAGGCAACCAATCTCTGTTTCTCTCTTTCTCTAAAATCAATAAGAACATATCCTCTGGTGAGGATTTTAAAAAAAAAGTCATGAAATGTTCTGGACCAGGAGGTATAATTTCAAGTCAAAATAGCATACAAAATTAAATTTAAAAATTCATTTTTCTTAATTAAGATAAAATATCCTATATAATAAAGAGGGAATATGCAAATTGACCATCACTCCACCACAAAGATGGCTGCACCCACAGCGGAGGTGGGGTTTCCGTAACACAAGATGGCTGCACCCACAGCGGAGGCCAAGTTCCCATAACATGCCTTAACAAGCAATCAGCAGGGACCTGAGGCTGCACCCCAACCCTAATGGGGTTTGACAGGTACCTCAAGCCGCGCCCCTCATCCTGGTGCCAGGACAGGGGACCTGAGGCCGCGCCCTCCACCCGGTGGGGCTTGACAGGGGATCTCAGGCTGTGTCCCCCACCCGCAGGGCTTTACAGGGGACCTCAGGCCGCGCCCTCCGCCCCAGCGCTGGGCCAGGGGACCTGAGGCTGCACCCCCAGCCTGGCGGGGCTTGACAAGGGTGGGACCAGACGAGTTTGGATCTAGCCCAAAGGGGGGGGGGCGGCTGGGTTTGGGTCTCACACAATTTTGAGGTGCGCATGAGTGGGCAGGGACTTGACTCTGGGCCCCATGGTGCACCCCAGAGACTCTGACAGGAGGAAGATTTTTATATACATTTTACTAATTTTCTTTCATCTCTGACACTTCTATTATAGAGAAAGGGCAAATAGCAATATTAAAATATTTCCTCTAATTAATCCCCTTTTAATGTGTACGAATTTCGTGCACCGAGCCACTAGTAATAAAATAAAAGAGGCAGATGTTATTTTTTGCAATCCATTCCTGTCATCTCTGTAAGAATTTTTTAAAAATATTATAGTAGCCCTAACCGGTTTGCTCAGTGGATAGAGCATTGGCTTTTGGACTGAAGGGTCCTGGGTTCGATTCCGGTCAAGGGCACATGCCTGGGGCAGGCTAAAAATCCCCAGTAGGGGCCATGCAGGAAGCAACCAATATGTCTCTCAGACTGAAGGGTCCCAGGTTCGATTCCGGTCAAGGGCATGTACTTGGTTGCGGGCACATCCCCAGTAGTGGGTGTGCAGGAGGCAGCTGATTGATGTTTCTCTTTCATCAATGTTTCTAACTCTCTATCCCTCTCCCTTACTTTCTGTAAAAATTAATAAAATATATTTAAAAATATATATATCTTTGGGTGAGGATTTAAAAAAAATTCCAAAAGATTTTTTAAAATATATTTTTATTGATTTCAGAGAGGAAGGGAGAGATAGAAACATCAATGATGAGAATCACTGATCAGTTGCCTCCTGAACACTCCCTACTGAGGATGGAGCCCGCAACCCAGGCATGTGCCCTTGACCAGAATCAAACCTGAGACCCTTCAGTTCACAGGCCAATGCTCTATCCACTGAGCCAAACTGACTACAGCTGACATCTTAATTATTAAACATTCTTATTTGTTCAGGAAACGAGTCAACTCTGCCTCTTGGATTTAAAAATTATTGAAATAAAAGCTTTTCTTTAAAAAATATAAACATATGACTTCCAGCGCTAAATTTTATAATTCTAATTCAGTTATTATAGTATACTTAAAACATTTTTAAAAGCCAGATTACTTATTTTAATGCACTAAACTGTTGATAACTAAGTACTGGAAAATATACTTCATATTTTAGCTGAATTGAAACACAAAATCTAGATCTGACAAGCTAATTGTAAAGCTGCTTCAGTTTCTCTAGGGGAAAATCACATTCCAAAGCTTTACCACAGATATCTTTTATTTGGAGTGACTGGGCTGCCGAAGGAGAAGGAACTTGTTGAGCCTGAATAGGATTTCTCAAAGCTAACATCAAGGAGTCCTCTAAGCCCTGCCAAATTGTGGATGGTATATAAACAGACACAATATTTATTTTGGGACAAAGATCCTGCAGGCAAGTAAGCAAAATGCTCCAGAAGAAGCAGTCACAGGCCTCTGAGAACCATTTAAAACAAGAGTCTCTCCTCATTCCTTAAATCAAATGCTGTTAAATTTTGCTTTGCTATTTGATGCTAATGCAAAAGAATGATAAAGATTAAGTATAAAAGTTCAGAAAGGAAAAACATGGCTTACCAAAAACATTTATTTAAAAAGTACCTACTCTAGCCCTAGCTGGTTTGGCTCAGTGGATATAGCATTGGCCTACGGACTGAAGGGTCCTGGGTTCGATTCTGGTCAAGAGCGCATACCCGGGCTTGCGGGCTCGATCCGTGGTGGGGGGTGTGCAGGAGGCAGCCGATCAATGATTCTCTCTCATCATGATGTTTCTCTCTTTCTGTCTCTCCTTTCCTATCTGAAATCAATAAAAATATTTTTAAATAAATAAAGAGTACCTACTCTAATATAGCCACTGAACGAAACGGCTAGGGCTAGAGTAGGTACTCTAATCACGTATACTTATAACTATTTCCGTGTCTGGTACATGTTTGACTATCCATTAAAATAAGTTATAAACAGGAATGAAACAACTGTTGCCAATGTAGTAACACTAGATAGCATATTCAATTTCCATAGGAAAAATAGTAAGTGTAAAGTTCATTTTTTTCAGTTTATATTTTTCATACCCTTTATTTATTTTTTATTTTTTTAATATATTTTATTGAATTTTTAAAGAGAGGAAGGGAGAGGGAGAGTTAGAAACTCAATGAGAGAGAAACATCGATCAGCTGCCTCCTGCACACTCTCTACTGGGTATGTGCCTGCAACGAAGGTACATGCCCTTGGCCAGAATCGAACCTGGGACCCTTGAGTCCGCAGGCCGACACTCTATCCACTGAGCCAAACCGGTTAGGGCATACCTTTTATTTTTATACTCAAAAACTAAATTATGTAGTAAGGACATACAATCATTAATTCAAAATCCCAAATGAGACTTTATAAAACACAGAATGCATGCAAAAACCATTAATCTTACCACTAAAGACTAACAAGTTTTGGTCAACCATAATAATTTGATTTGTTTGAAATAAAAAGTAATTAGAAATGGGTCCTAAGAGGAAAGATCAAAGGAACTGGAGTTGTCTGGTCTATAAAAATTTAATGTAAGAATGATTTAAATTCTGATCAGTTGCTTTCCTTGTCCTATGACAGCTAAATTAGAGGAAAGCAGTTTAGATTTAGGAAGAATTAAGAACATTTTTGCTTTAGGGTTTTATTAAGGCACCAAAATGGACCACTTTGGAAAGATCTGGTATTACAACACTGCACAGCTACGTGAAGTGAAGCTTGACCTAAGGCATGCTACACCACCAAAACTCCATCAAATAGCCCAACTTTGGATAGAGCGTCACAATTTAAAAAGCATTTTCACATATTCTGGCATCTCATTTAATCCTCACATACATGAGATACATGAATAAGGCAGACATTCTGATTCCCATCCAAAATAATAAAAGCGTAATATGCTAATTAGACCAGACAGCCGGACGACATTCTGGATGAAGCTGAGGCAAGCCGCTGCAGCTTGCACGAATTTCATGCATCAGGCCTCTAGGTTACAAATAAGGAAAATGGTTATGATTGTCTTTTGACTCAAATCCAGAGCTCTTTCCACTGCACTGTATTATTTTAAAACTTCTGAAAAAGACCCTTATTGAGAGTCAATGTAGACAGCTCACTAGACACCAGGGTACAAAAGTTCCAACTATATTTGATAGACAAATTATAAAATTGTGATCTGACTTGATTGAACACAAAGTACCTATTTACAGTCAATTATTCATTAATAAACCTTCCTTATTAAAGACCCTTGCTTTGAAAATATTCAATAAATAAAAGAAGTGATTCTGCTGAACCTATTTTCTTAGACCATGAAGCCATATTTCGAATGAGAGAGAATATGAAGCTTCTGTTTCCTATTAGCATTCAAATTTTTTCTGAATTCACCATACCTAAGTGAATACTGTAGTAGCCAGTCTTCAAGATGGCCCCGATGATCCCAGCCTCCTGGTATTCACACCCAAGTATGTGAATAAATCTCCTGCCTTGCTGCTGAATGTGAGCTAGAGTGTGTGGGCTACACTTAGTGACTCGCTTCTAATGAACAGAGTAAGACACAAATGATGGAACAGGTCATAAAAAGCAGAGTGACTTCATTTTCTTCCCTCTGTACAGAGCAGAACACGTGACTACAAACTGAAGCCACCTACTAAAAGTCACGAGTTGAGCTTGGAAGTGGCTGCTTCAGCTCTCGTCAAGTTTTCAGAGACTGCACAGCCCGAGCCCTGATCCAGAGCCATCCAGCCAAGCCACTCCTAGATTCCTGTAAAAGGGCATGGGGAAACTTTTGGGAATGACTGAAACATTATCTTGATTGTGGGTGGTTTTCACATGGGTGTGTACATTTGTTAAAACTCAAAGTATACACTTAAAATGGGTGCATTTTATTGTATGTAAACTATACTTCAGTAGAGTTGATTCTTTTTAAAAGGCCACTGAATTCTTCAGCTAAGCAGAAAAAGGGTTACTTACTAAAAAGCAGTGCCATGACTTAAGGGTAGTTGGTGAGAAAAGATAAGTTGCAATAACAATCTACCACCACAAACTCACGTCCTAAACTGCTCCTCAAAATTGTTCCACCCACAGCCTTTCCCATCTCAAATGACAGCAATCCCATACTCCCAGTTGCTCTAGCCAAAAATGTTGGAGCCTTTCTTGACTCTCACACTCCACATTCAACCCAGAAGCAAACACTGTTGGCTCTATCTCATAGTACATGTATACTAGGACAACTTCTCACCACCTCCACTGCTACCACCATAATAGTCTAACTGGTCTCCCTGCTTCACTCTTGTCCCCTGTAGCCTATTGTTAACCCAGCAGCTGCAGGGGTGGGCAAACTTTTTGACTCGAGGGCCACAATGGGTTCTTAAACTGGACCGGAGGGCCAGAACAAAAGCATGGATGGAGTGTTTGTGTGAACTAATATAAATTCAAAGTAAACATCATTACATAAAAGGGTACGGTCTTTTTTTTTTTTTAGTTTTATTCATTTCAAACGGGCCGGATCCGGCCCGCGGGCCGTAGTTTGCCCACGGCTGAGCTAGAGTGATCCTTTCAAAATCTATGGCAGATCATATATTTCACCTGCTCAAAAACCTGAAACATCCCTCCATTTCACTCAAAGTCCACCTCATTACAATGGCCACCGTGGTTACACAAACTGGCTTCTTATCTCCCAGATCTTATCTCCTACTATTCTCCTTGCTCAGTCTACTCCAGTTACTGGGGCCTGCTTGCTGTCTATCCAACACACAGTGCATGCTTTCACGCTAAAGCCTTACAATGGAGGTCTTCTCTGTCTAGAACACCTTTCCCCATACCCAAATGGCTCATCATTTCCTAACCACCTTCAGATCTTTGCTCAAATATGATCTTCTTTACCCAGACCATCTTATTGATTAACTGCAAACATACCTGCTCATCCTTATTTTACTCTACTTTTTCTTTTTTTCCAAGAGCACTTACCACTTTGCAACATGATATATAATTTATTTATTATGTATATTGTCTACTCCTCCACTCCTGCCATAAAACAACCTCCAGGGTAGAATCTTTTTGTTGTTGTTGTTTACTGATGTATCACAAGTACCTAGGACAGTGCTCAGTACATATAATAGGTGTTCAACAAATACTTTCTGAATGAACTTTTTGTAACTGTGTCAGGTATTGGGCTAAGCACTTTATATTCACTATTTCAATCACTAGGGCAATCCTAGAAAGTATGCATTAACCTCATTTTACAATGAAAACCATAGATTAAATAATTTGCCCAAAGTTACATACTAGCAAATGAAACCAGGACTTAATTCTGCCTAATTCTAAAGCCTTATTAACCACTAGTTTTCTCAAAGCTGGGTATGAATGGGAAGAAAACTAAGCTGCTTCAGGAAGTAACCTGGTAGAGAGTATGTGGAAGACACTGATTTGTGATCCAATATAAGGAGCAGAGGTAAATAATTAACATTTGGGGAAGTTTCCTTCAGTTTTTCCTTGCTTCTAGTCCTAGCCCTGTTGAGATAGAAATAGAAGCTAATAGTTACCAGAAAGAGACCATAAAAAAAGAGGAAGAGCCCTAGCTGGTTTGGCACAGTGGACAGAGCATCGGCGTGCGGACTGAGGGGTCCCAGGTTTGGTTCTGGTCAGGGGCACATGCCCAGGCTGTGGGCTCGGTCCCCAGTGGGGGGCATGCAGGAAGCAGGCGGTCGATGATTCCCTCTCATCATTGATTTTTCTATCTCCCTCTCTGAAATCAATAAAAAATATATTTTTAAAAAAAAAAAAGGAGGAAGAGAAAAAGACCCATGAACTCCACAGATGAAAAAACATTGGTCAGTACTTTTTTTCCAAATTCTCTGGCATACTTTATCCCAGTAGTATGGTGTAATATGAGCAGTTATTTTCTTGTTTGCTTTAAAATGCTTTTTTTCGCCGAAACCGGTTTGGCTCAGTGGATAGAGCGTCGGCCTGTGGACTAAAAGGTCCCAGGTTTGATTCCGGTCAAGGGCATGTACCTGGGTTGCGGGCGCATCCCCAGTGGGGGATGTGCAGGAGGCAGCTGGTCGATGTTTCTCTCTCATCGATGTTTCTAACTCTCTATCCCTCTCCCTTCCTCTCTGTAAAAAAT
>NW_005368569.1:682223-689603 GCF_000412655.1 Myotis brandtii | reverse complement strand
GTTCGATTCCGGTCAAGGGCATGTACCTTGGTTGCAGGCACATCCCCAGTTGGGGGTGTGCAGGAAGCAGCTGATTGATGTTCCTCTCTCATCGATGTTTCTAACTCTCTAGCCTTCTCCCTTCCTCTCTGTGGAAAATCAATAAAATATATTTAAAAAAATAAAATAAAATAAAATAAAATGCTTTTTTTCCTGTAGATTCTACTAGTGTAGTACAGGTGTTGGCAAAATTATATTTGAGAAATATATGACCTACACATAAACATCTACAGATTTAAATCTAAAGAAACTGATTTTTTTTGCCAGTGTTACCATTCTTGGAACACAGCCACACTCATCTGTTTACACATTGTCTATGGCCTCTTTCACACTCTAACAGTAGAAATAAGTAGTTGCAACAGAGAGCACAATGACAATATTTTGTATCTGGCCCTTTACAGAAAAAAACTTCTAAAACAAACATTAATGAAATGCAAGTTTCCTGATATCTTACATTGTTTTTATCACTTTTCCTGATATATTTGAAAACATATCCTCTAAATACTAGAATATGCCATTAAAACAATTTTGGTACTGTTGGTCATATAACTAAAAACATCTCAATGGCTTAAGTCCAAAAATAATATGGTCTTCAATCGAGTAAACATATGTCATTAAATTAATTCAAGCAAATATACTTCCTAGTAGAGTTAACACCATTTAATAGTTATTAAACACTGGAAGACTTCAGTAACATTGGGATGTCAATTTTTAAAAATGTATTTTTATTGATTTCAGAGAGGAAGGGAGAGGGAGATAGAAATAGAAACATCAATGATGAAAGAGAATCATTGATTGGCTGCCTCCTGCGCGCCCCCTACTGGGGACTGAGCTTGCAACATTTCTAACCCTATTTATTTATTTATTTATTTATTTTAAAAATATATTTTATTGATTTTTTACAGAGAGGAAGGGAGAGGGATAGAGAGTTAGAAACATCGATGAGAGAGAAACATCATCGATCAGCTGCCTCCTGCACATCTCCCACTGGGGATGTGCCCGCAACCCAGGTACATGCCCTTGACCGGAATCGAACCTGGGACCTTTCAGTCCGCAGGCCGACGCTCTATCCACTGAGCCAAACCGGTTTCGGCGAGATATCAATTTTGAAGTTAAAATAGTTTAGCATTAAAAGTTGAAAGGAGCCGAACCGGTTTGGCTCAGTGGATAGAGCGTCGGCCTGCGGACTGAAAGGTCCCAGGTTCGATTCCGGTCAAGGGCATGTACCTGGGTTGCGGGCACATCCCCAGTGGGAGATGTGCAGGAGGCAGCTGATCGATGTTTCTCTCTCATCGATGTTTCTGGCTCTCTGTCCCTCTCCCTTCCTCTCTGTGGAAAAATCAATAAAATATATTTAAAAAAAAAAAAGTTGAAAGGAAAGGATTTATTTCTGGTCTATGTCTGCCGTATCTGAGCTACCATGTTCAACACACTTTAAGGAAGCATTTTGAACAAGGAAAACAATAATTTCTTCAATTTAGTCATACATACATGTACCAAATAGCCCCCCCCCCCCAAAAAAAAGCAAAAATCATATAATGGCTTCAAAACTTCTGCCCTTGGCCCTAGCAGGTTTTGCTCAGTGGATAGAGCTTCAGCCTTCGGACTAAAAGGTTCCAGTTCGATTCTGGTCATGACCATGTACCTTGGTTGCAAGCTCAATCCTCAGCCCCCAACCAATCGACATGTCTCTCTCACATCAATATTTTTTTCTCTCTCTCTATCCCCCCCCCCCCGCCCCCATTCCCTTCCACTCTCTCTAAAAATTAATGGAAAAACTATCCTAGGATGAGGATTTAAAAAAAAAAGGACCAAATAGTAGATCTGGAACATTTTCATTTAATCTTTCAAACATAAAAGCTAACACATAGGAAAGCAAATTACTTATTACTAATTTTTTACATTCTGTACCTATTTTCCCCTCTCCCTTCCCAAAGATTAGTTTATCACTGACAAAAGATCAAACCTTATTTCATAAAATTAAAGAAAACAAAGAAGTCTTCATTGTATATATAGAAGATAAGAAATCCTTTCCCTACCCAATACATTCTAATACAAAATTTTTTTAAGTTCCTCAAAGGAATATTGAGATATTTCTTATGTTTTACAATAAAATGATAGGTTATGCTATTCATGACAGAAAATTAATTTAGCAAGTTGATAAAAACAGGTATGGAAACACTGCAAAGGAAACAGGAGAAAAGTTAAGTATAAAATAAGGTTAAAATTTTCTTTCTTTAAATATTATATTGAAGTCAACTCCTACATAAAAAGATGAACCAATCCACAATATTCATTAAAATTTCACCAAAATCATAATATACATTAACTTAGTTTTTAAGAGAGCTCTCAGCTTAAATATTTCCACTTATATTTTTCATCTTCAACATTAAACTTCCAACATAAAAATTTTATGACATCTATTTGTTTTCTCAGAAGCTTTTTCTCAAAACAAAGAAATTATTTCCAAGTTAAAATTTTCATGCTGTTTCTTCAAAATTAAATTATTAACAGAACCAGAAACTACCCAAGAGCTATTTCTAAATATTATTAAATTTAAAGCCTAGCCTACAAAGCCTTTTCTCATTTTTCTCTTAATTTCTTTTTTACAGCACTGTAGTCACAAATATTTTAGTAAAAAAAGAGTATTTCCTGCCAAACATTTAAAGAAATTAAGTTTTTAATGCTCCGTGTAAGAAAGTACACTAAAGGCTAGAACTTTCTAAGGTGAATGTTAATACACATGAAATCAGCAATGGAATGATATAAAAGTTTGAGTGATTTTTTAAAATTATACATCCTTATAATATGAAAACATATCCCTTTATAATCAGAACTATGATCTCTTTATTAATGTAAATCATCAGATAATTTCTAATAAAACAATCCATAGTATTTCAAATTACAAAGAAATGTTTCCTACCTTGCCTGCTTCTCTTTCTAAGTCGACATATTCCCGGCTAGGTGTTTGTCGCTGTTCTCCCTGCCAGCTGGCCGGAAAAAACTGGAGAGACAGATTGGTTCCTGTGGCCACAAAAGCCTTTTAGAAAAATCAATACAAACAGGATCAGGAGCAGGACATTACATAAATTATGCAGGCAGTCATTTATTTTTACATCAGTTTCTGTCTTAAGCCAGGCAGCACCAAGAATACTTAAAAGTAAAAAACATGCACTCATCATTTTTCTTAAGTATTAAGTTACAAACATCTGATTCCATTTTGAGGACATTTGCCATTGGCTGCTTAAATATAAAATCAAGCCATGGAAATCAATACTTTCTTTCAGGTCAGTTCTTGCTGACGTTAGGATTGTGCATTGCTAATGTCTAACCAGAAGCCACCATCCCTGAATTTAAAAACTTTTATTTTTAAAGTGTGAAAATCACTGAAGATCTAAACATGTTGAATTCTAAAACATACAATTTAAAGTTGTATAAATGGGACATTTTAATTTTTCTTGATAGCCCTTGCTCTAAAGCCCATGTTAAAAATGCACAGGACTGTCCACTTCTGATAAACCATACATTAGCATGTGCCCTGACAGCACTTCCCATTCTCTCTAAAACCTTGGGTGATTAAAAAAAAACACACACACACAGCATTTTCTAAAATCTGACTTCAGGATAACTGGATCTGACTATTACAAAAGAGTATTCATCTAATATTTATAAAAGATTAGGATAGCTCAACAGACAGAACAATCTAAATCCATTGCAATGAAGTGTCAGTGTAGTCCCTGAGCAATTTAACTATATGTCCCCCCAAGTAAAAAAATGGAACACTGTCCCTTTTCCCCAAGGGAAATTAAGAAGTAAAAAGCATTTTGAAAAAACAACACATTTTTTATCATCTAAATGTAAATTTTCTTTGTTGGAATTTTTTTATTAATTAAAATAGAATGTTTTTGTTTTATTTTACCAATTAAAGTTGTAAAGCATAAAGCTTTCAAGCAGAGTCTTCATCTGAAAGGGGTTCACATTCTGGCGATTTGTTCAAAGCCTTTAGCTGATTCAACTATCCTCTAGTTCTCCTGATGATTAACAGCTTAGATTTTTTTAGAGGTAAAAACTATACTTCCTATTTTTATTACTGGTACCGTTAGGTACAATTGTCAACCTAACTGCTAAATTTCTACAGTTTTGATAGCATTTCCCTAATCAACTGGGATACCCTTTCTTATGAACAGACACTAAACAAACGTCATTACAATATTAACTTAAAAAAATCTTATCCCACTATTAGCTAAGTTTAAAAAACAATCAAGTGAAATTAAATAGTTTAAATTAAAAGTAGACTGCTAGCTATGTCCTTAGGCAAGTTACTTAACTCTACCTCAGTTTCCTCACAAATTAATATTTGTAAAGTGCTTAGAACAGATCAAGTAAATGATATATAAGTACCTGCTAAATAAAAGGAATAATTTTGAGCTAACCTTTTCCACCCTCAGATAATTAAATTCTCAGAGCACAGTGGTAGCAAATAAGAGATTCAGCCCATGAAATGAAGCCTTGTATCAAAATCTCCCAGGCAAGTTTCTTCAGTATTCACCTAGTAACAAATCCTTCCACCCACTGTACCCCAAATCAGCTCTACGCTCAGTAAAAACAGTCTACAGATCTTATTACCTCACCTCCTGTCTGAACACCAACCTCAGAAGAGATTTCCTGCTTCCTCACTTCATGCCCATTATCTCATCAAGATCCCTCTCTCTGAGATAGAAGTGATAAAAAAAAACAGATCATTCTAGAATAACATTTCCCAAATTTATTTGACCACAGAACTCTTTAATGGAATACCTATACATACATGAGCTCAGAAAATTATCTTCGAAAACATAAAAATGCTACACCGGCATCCCTGTCTATATGTAAGATTTCCAGATTGCCCCGACTATATTTTATGGTTTCATAAATTATAAAACAGCACACATTGTGCCAATCCAACATAGTTTTTATCCTTCCATTTTCAGGATTAAAAATATATGGTTTTGTCCTGGCCAGGTAGCTCAGTTAGTTAGAGCATTGTTCTGACACTCCAAGGTTGTCAGTTCAATCTCCAGTAAGGGCATATACCCAATGAATGCATAAATAAGTGGAACAACAAATCAATCTCTCCCCACCCCATCTCTTTCTCTCTCGAATCAATAAAATAAAATTTTTAAAAATATACACATGATTTTTACTGTTCTCCCAGTAGAGTCACCATACCTATCATAAGTATTTTTTTCTTTTATTAATCAGTAGTGTTGAAGACATCTCCAACACTTTTACTATAGTAAGAACTTACCGGGGGAATAAATCAGTTTACCAAATAGAATAGATTCTATCCCTCACCCATGATCACTTTTATTCATGCTACCATAAAATCTGGGTAAGTTTTATAGTTAAGAAGAGATGAGCATCACAGAGCTTAGGTTGGGAATAATTGTGGGAAATATGTATATTTTTTACAGTATATAACTGCTGTCAAAATAGAGGCCAAAGAATGCCTTTTCCATATCTATTTTCCCATAACCAAAGAGGTAAAAGCTACTGCCTGTTCATAAGTCAAAAGACAAATTTTAGGCATTACATTAAGTAACCTCTAAACTGAATTAATCAAGTACCTATGATGCAAAAGGCATTGTGCAAAGTAACTGCATAGAGGGGAGTATATTAATGAATATACCACAGAATTAATGTGGTCTCCACCCTCTAGGAGATAAGAATACCATACTGTAATTTACACGTGGAGAGCATTGAATTTAAAGGGGGGAAACTAGAGAGGGTAATGTGAAATTCCTTACCAAATATAAATAGTTACATTATTCAACAAATTAAGACACATATGCCATCTTAAGAGCAAATTTTTCAATGTACCTTCAACTTTTAATACTTGTCAGATATTAAGAACTTATTAAAATTTGTAGGATGAAATATTAGGAAGAGAGGAAGAACTAGAACATCTGTCTGACTTATCCCTGGAAAGTCTATGACAAATACAAGCCACCTATAAAATATTACAGCAACATTATAGTACAGTAATTCAGATACACTGCAGGTTAAATTATATTCCCAGTTCATAATTACATGCAGTAAAGGTCTGATATGACAGAAAAACTGTTAATAGCTAGTCTTCATTTGGTTTTCAAAAAACCCCCAGCTTTACAATAGTCCTAACAATAGTCTGTATCTCATCTTTTATATCAATTACCTCCAGGAAATCCACTGGTTAGGTATACCATCACCTTTTGCAAAAGAAACACATGCAAAGGATGATACAATTACTGGACTGAGTAATAAATGATTCTTTTACCACTCAATAACAAAACCAAAAAATATTTGTCTTACACATTATAGTCATATGATTACAACTACTCAAGAAATTTGGCAGTGGACTAAAAGCAGGAGCTTTTCTTTCATAACATGCAATAATCACCAACTGTTCTAGAGCTCCTGGTAAATTTAGCCAGTATCTTCTCATTTTCTGTAATATGATTCTAAAAAATCTTCATTTTAAATATGGAAGTAACCTTTAAAAATAAATTTGGTTTTGTTGGAGAAAATTTAATGTATGCAAATCATGTATCAATAAAAATAAGTAGATGCTCTATAAAGGAGGTGGGAGAAGTAAATGTACCAATATGTCCTCCCATTGTTAACCCAAACTCAAACTGCACAGTAGCTTCAAGTCTCTTCAAATGCAATGGGCCCAATCCCAGAGTAGATAATTTTCGGATTCCATCACAGAGTATTTCAACTTTTTTTTTTTTTTTTAAATAATCAACCTTTCCTTTCTTCCCACCCACTCTTTGGCTTCCTCATTCCCCCTTCATTAGCACCTCCACAGGACAAATCAAAAGGAGATAAGGGAAACTAGAACACTTTTTTTTTTCTTTTAACATCAGGTTTGGTGGAGGCAAAGCACCAAATCTACCACCTATAACACGGCCTCAAGATCAACTGTGGTTTTTGAAAATCCATGCAGCACAAACGGGGTATGCTTTTTAGCTTTGGAAAAAGAAAAAAAAAAGACGATAATGGTTTCTCTCTGATTCTCCTAGGGTTTAACATTCTAAGAAAAGATCGCGGCACGTTCTTTAGGGCATTTTTTTTTTCTCTATAAGGACAATAGATAACTGGCGTAAAGATTTATTATTCTGAGCTATGCTGGGAAGGAGAGAGCTTCACATACAGACTTACCAACACACTATCTTGCAGGAGCCAGATCCTTGAATGAAGCCCAGTTCTTTTTCCGAATGGGTGTTTCCTGCCTTGGAAACACCGACCCCTTTCTCGGATCACAGCCTACACCTAACCTGGCCCGGCTCGGTCCGCCTCGGGTTTCCGTGCGCCGACGGC
>NW_005368569.1:665229-676908 GCF_000412655.1 Myotis brandtii | reverse complement strand
CGCGGGCCACTCCCGGTGGGACCGCCCTGTGGGGGTCTGCCCGGTCCAGGGAGAGGGAGCGGCCCGCGCGGCTCCTTTCTGTCGACTGTCTGGAACTTTTGGACTTCCCAGTCGCACGGAGTAAACCAATATTGTGACCTGAAGGCAAGGAAATTTAAGTCCTTGGGGACTTGGCGCCTCCAAACCGAAGGGGATGGGTGGAAAACGTGCACTTCGAAGACTAAAGGTGGAATCAGAGCAGAGCATCCCACTGAATCCGGGTCCTGATGGAAAAGGTCGGAGCCGTGAGTGTCAGACGGTCCTAGGTGAGACCTTACTGGACTCCCTTGACGGGAGCCTTAGACAAGACTGGACCGCTAAGCCTCGGTTTGCTTATTTCCAAAATTCAGACTTTCACAAGTTCACAGTATTAGCGTGAGAGCCTTGATGTAGGTCTAACACATAGTGAGCACTCAATTAATTTACGTTTCCAAAGAGTAACAAGCTGGATTTATAAATATATCCTAATGCCAGTCCATATCTTTACCCACATGTGCAAACAAATCCCAAAAGATTCACAACTTCTAGGAGTCATTTAGCCCAAGCTGTAGAGAGTCTGACGTGGGATTTATGACAGACCTTGACTCCAAGTTGGTCCTCAATAAATTCTGATCCTTGCCCTAGCCGGTTTGGCTCAGTGGACAGAGCGTCGGCCTGCGGACTGAAGGGTCCTGGGTTGATTCCAGTCAAGGGCCCCTGCCCGGGTTGCGGGCTCAGTCCCCATTAGGGGGCGTGCAGGAGGCAGCCAATGATTCTCTCTCATCATTGATGTTTCTCTCTCTTCCTCTCTGAAAAATCAAAAAAAATATATTAAAAAAAAAAAAAAAAACTCAGTCCAAGGATGGCAGGCAAGTGGTGCCAACTCTGATTGACAGTAGTTGGCCATATTGCAAAGGATTGTGAAGATACACCTAAACTCATGGGGATTAGTGCCCAGAGCAATTGGCAACGTCTGTGCGAATGCAGAGTTTGGCTGAATTTCCTCCCCCCACCCCTGTCTAGTCCTATCTCATTTTTACCGATAGAGTACTGAGCTAGGGTGACCAACTGTCCTGGTTTTCCCGAGACTGTCCTATTTTAGCAATGAAACTCCCATGTCTCAGGAAACCACCCACTCCCTGGCAAAATGGGATGGTTGGTAACCCTAACAGAGGTCCAGAAAGTGATCCATCACCCAAGGTCAGGGAGGGAATTTTCAGCAAAGTCAAACGTGTAGGCTGATGGTTTTAACAAACACACTCTTTCTGAATAGCAAATATAGAATCAATTCTTTCCAAGGGCATGTTCCTCTGTCCACACCAAGCCTGTGTGAATGAATGTATGTTTGTACACAAATAGAACGGGTATAGATATGGATGTCAACAACCACTATTGTTGGGCCTCCCTCTTTCTCAGAATCTTCCTCTCAGGTCTTTTTCAATTGCAAGTGACAGAAACCCAATTCAAGCAAATAGAGCTAAAAAGGGGTCTGTTTTATTTTAAGTAAATAAATCACAGAGAGAGTCTCTTTTTTATTCCTCCATTTCTTCTCACTCCTTAATTCTCTCAAGCTCTCTTGATGGCATTAATTCCCTGGCAAAGGATGGGAACAGCCATTTTTCCATCGCCAAGTCATAAAATTCCTGGGAAGGACTTTGATTGGTCCAGTCTAGGTCACATACTCTCCCTTCTACCAAATCACTATGTCCAGGCTGATGTGATGACACTGACCAGTTTATGTCATATGCGCTCGCATCTAGGCTTGGGAGTCTGGGTTGGACATCCTCAGAGAGAACCTGATGGTTAAAAGAGGGAAAGAGCAGTTTTACCCAAAGGAAGGAGTGGGAGTGCCTGTGGGTCCACTGAGGAGTTTGTATCAGCTACATCTGGCAAAGGATGTCATTTTTATTTTGCTGCCTAAAGGCTCTGATGAAACTGGAGGGGGAAACTCCACATCAGCACAGGCAAAGTGCAGACAAAACCAGCCTTAAAACATCTGCAACTTATTTTGAGAGGTGAGTGAGGCAGCCTGGGTCCCAAGGCACCAAGGCAGAACTAAGTCACTCACAGTAATAGAAGCTTTCATTCATCTGCTGCCTCTACCCCAAGTCTTCCCATTTCGGCTAAGACCTTTGGACACGAGGGCAACACAGCCATTGTCTAAATGAGAGGCAGACGATGGCTTTGCTCCCAGTCAACAAAGCCTGTCTGAGGCCAGTGGTCAGGGAAACAGTTTCTGCTGTTGACTTCTATTGTAGGAAAAAGGAAAATATCCCATGTGATACCACTCAGCACCACCATATTCTGTTTAGGTAGACAGCTGTATAAAACTTTCCATTTCTGTCTCTAAAATTGATCCAGAAAGCAGCACTCTTAATCCACAATGGGTCCAGGTGGGGCTCCCAGACCTGCAGCTGATCCTGGTCTTCGAACTCTAGAAATCATTGTTTCTGCCATGGGAAATGTGGAATAAATAAAAGGTGAAATAAAGCCATTGTCTAAATGAGAGGCAGACGATGGCTTTGCTCCCAGTCAACAAAGCCTGTCTGAGGCCAGTGGTCAGGGAAACAGTTTCTGCTGTTGACTTCTATTGTAGGAAAAAGGAAAATATCCCATGTGATACCACTCAGCACCACCATATTCTGTTTAGGTAGACAGCTGTATAAAACTTTCCATTTCTGTCTCTAAAATTGATCCAGAAAGCAGCACTCTTAATCCACAATGGGTCCAGGTGGGGCTCCCAGACCTGCAGCTGATCCTGGTCTTCGAACTCTAGTAATAATTGTTTCTGCCATGGGAAATGTGGAATAAATAAAAGGTGAAATAGCCCTAGAGTGGCTAAGATGCCCAGACAGACACCATGAGTTTTGACAAGGAAAAGGTCAAGGTCAAGGCAAATTATTTTTTACGTTCAAGGGAGCTGGAGAGGAACCATGGGAGTGCAGAGCAGGGCAGAGTACTCTGTCAGCCTCATGGGGGTGGGAAACGATGTCCTGAGGGAAAGGGATGAAAAAGCCTGCCAGGCCAACCCAGAACAGCAACACCACAGACAGCCTTTGGCAACTCCAAGCCACAGGGTAACCCACACTCAGCATTGTCTGGCGTCCAACCAGCCAGGATGACCGGGAAACTAGCCACAGGCTGAAGGAAGTCATCTCCTCAGCTGACCTCTATATACCTTTTTTTATTATTATTAAATTTTTTTTTCACTTATTTTTAAAACTGATTTACAGGAAATTAATAAAGGAAAGTTTCACCCAGGTCAGCTATAGTTAGCTCTGTGCTTCTGACCATCTGGGCTTGGATTAGTAAACCCCTCCATGGCACCCTGCAATCCAGTCAGCTCTAGTAGGGCCACCAGATGGAAGCCTGAGGGTATCTGTCCCTAGAAACACCCCCCTCACTCCCAAATCTGGCTGAAATCTCTGAAGCTCTACTGCTTGGAGCCTTCCTTTCCTAAGGATTCAGCCAGCCCAGGGCCTCCTAGCCTGCCAGGCCAACCCAGAACAGCAACACCACAGACAGCCTTTGGCAACTCCAAGCCACAGGGTAACCCACACTCAGCATTGTCTGGCGTCCAACCAGCCAGGATGACCGGGAAACTAGCCACAGGCTGAAGGAAGTCATCTCCTCAGCTGACCTCTATATACCTTTTTTTATTATTATTAAATTTTTTTTTCACTTATTTTTAAAACTGATTTACAGGAAATTAATAAAGGAAAGTTTCACCCAGGTCAGCTATAGTTAGCTCTGTGCTTCTGACCATCTGGGCTTGGATTAGTAAACCCCTCCATGGCACCCTGCAATCCATTCAGCTGTGGTAGGGCCACCAGATGGAAGCCTGAGGGTATCTGTACCTAGAAACACCCCCCTCACTCCCAAATCTGGCTGAAATCTCTGAAGCTCCACTGCTTGGAGCCTTCCTTTCCTAAGGATTCAGCCAGCCCAGGGCCTCCTCTTCCTCACCTTCTTGGGTGGGCAGCTGCTCCTGCCCAAGGACTCCCAGACTGATCTTGAGTGGGTGGGCGAGAATGCACTGAACAGGGGATGGGAACCCTCAATTGTCTGGTCCAACTGTGAAGATCTGAGCTGGGTGCTTACATGTCCCTTATCTCAGTTCATTCAAGCAACCACCTTCTAAGACAGGTCTTCTTGTCCCCATTTGACAAATGAGGAAATAGAGACTCTGAAAAGGTAAATAAGTGACCATAGGACTGTGACAAGATCCTGTCTCATTAGTGATAACAAAATGTCTTAGCATTGGACTATATCATCTTTGTTCACTCCTCCCCATAACACTGGAAGTTTGGTATTATTATTATTCACCCTATTCTACAGATGAGGAAATGGAGGCTCCCAGGAGCTGATGATCCCAGGGTCATGCTCTTAACCATTCCACTCTAAGGCCTCTGCTGGTGGAGATGCCAAAGGTCTTGCTTTTCTCCCTAAATGAACTGTGAACTCATGGAAAGCTGTGGCTGGGGTCATTCCTCCGGGAGCACCCAAAACATGCTCCCAAAGGGTCCCCAGTAGGTTGAATGAAGGGGTCCTATTGTGGGCTTTGTGGCAGGATGTGGCTCTTGCCCTTGATGGTGGTGCATTCCTGCCCCCAGTCCAATTGTTTGTCCCTCTTTGACTTGGAAGGTCAAGGCCTAGACGTCCTGCCTCCCCAAGTCCAGTAGAAAGATTGGCTTTATCCAGATCTGGTGTCAGCAGCTACCTACATGTTCCTCTCCTTGAAGAGGGAGTGAGGTCCTCCTAGGTCCCTGAGACTCTGGTGCATTTTTTCTAAGGAAACCCTTTCCCTTCAGTTACTGAGAAAATATTGTACCATCTTGAAGTTGAAATAGGATCTGAAGCCACAAATGAGACCTGAAGGGGGTGGGAGAGAAGGGAAATTAGTGGCTGGCACAGTGCCTAAAGCCCTAGCTCTACCCAGCTTCTAGTTTCTGGATGGAGATGGGCCTAAGTCCAGGATGAGAGTGTCATCTGTCTGAATAAGGCAGTTTCCTGAGCCCTAAAGAATTCTTTTCTGAGATATAATTTACATACCATAAAATTCACCCTTAGACCCTTAAGAATTTCCCCTCCCAAGAGGTTATCCCCCCCCCCACCTAGTTCCCCTGCTACCCTCCCCCACAAGCTCAGCCATTCCAGAGGGAGAGGGAAGCAGAAAGGAGCAAGTTTCCCCAGAATAGCATTTCTTCAGTGTTGGGATCAATAAACCCGTTTGCTTAAAAGGAACCAGATGATTTCATCCTTGTAATTACAAGTTTGACGTTTGCAAATCTTGCCCAGGCTCCAAACGAGCCTCTTTGTCATGGGAGGCGAGAGGTTTGTCTGGGTGCCTGGGGATGGGGACTGAGCCTGGGGTGGTGGGAAGAAGGCCAGGCTGGGTCATGAGGCCTGGCTGACCATCTCTGAGGGCTACTTTAGACTTGCTCCCCTTTCCCTTAAGTTTCTGGTGGGTGATGAGAAACAGACCAGACAAGGGGGCTAGAGAATGACAGTGGTGAGCTCTAACCACACTGCCCTCCTGCTTAAGTCCCCTCCCCCAAGCCTCTGATTTGTCTGTGGCAGAAAGGCACAGCTTCGCATTCATGACCCCCTGACAGTCATTACTTTCCTTTCTAACCCCATCTCCCATCATTTCTCCCCATGGCACCCTACAATCCAGTCATACTCGCCTGCTTGCATTTCCCACATGCTTCAGGGCCTTTGCTTTTACTGCTCTCTGTCTAGCATGACTTTTTTCCTGTTTCTCAGATGGGAAAACTCATACTTTTTCTTTAAATATGAGTTCAGGGGCTTTTGATTGTCATCCACAGAGTGATGCCCCACAGCATCCCTCATTCTAGCATGTGGGTCCATACAATGTACCAGGGAGAGGGTCAACACACCTAGGTCACTGCAACACCCTGGGTTCTGGGAGGATTTGGCTCCCCACTAATTTGTGATCTATGAATCAGAAGGTCGAAGTTTGATTCCCAATCAGGGCACATGCCCAGGTTGCGGGCTCTATCCCCAGTATGGGGCATGCAGGAGGCAGCCGATCAATGATTCTCTCTCATCATTGATGTTTCTATCTTTCTCTCTCCCTTCCTCTCTGAAATCAATGAAAATGTATATTTTAAAAACTGTGCAGCCTTTATAGTGTTTCTTAAGTTGTTTTAATTATTTAAAACTTGTGGTGTTTTTTGGTAGAAAATTTAGGAAATATAGGAAAAGAAGAGAGTCCTACCACCTCCAAACAATCATTGCTAACATTTCAGTATATTTTCTTTGGCCTCCTTCCATTCACATTTCCTCACATAGTTATGACATACTGTAGATACAGTTTTGAATGCTCCATTATCCTAACCCTATGGCATAAATATTTTCCCATATAATTATATAAAACTCCTAATGGCATCTTGGCCAATCGCCTATTGTTAGGCATTTATTTTTGTTGCTTCCTATTATTCATTGCTATAAAATAGGCTTCTGTGAACATCATGATGCTTAAAGCTTTTTCTTAAAAGTTTTGGATAGTGGTTCCAGAAGTAGAACCACCATGTCAAAAGGTATGGGCATTTTAAGGTTCCTGATACTTGGGAACAAATTTGTCTCTTCTTGAGTCTTAAAAATCAGTTCCCTCCTTCCTACATTTCTCTTCTCAGCATCTCAGACACAGGAAATGCCAACCAAGAATAAACCAAGACCTGCAGATAGAGATCAATAGATCAATAAAGGAGGTTGAATAATTCAACATTCACTTCTAGCTCATTATCAACTCTTGAATCCAAATGCATTCTTTTTTACCTTATCTCCTTTTGTCTCCCTCTTGATGATACCTTGACACCCTGCCCTGTTCTTGGATTCTTTCCCAAATTTCCTAAGCCCTAAACCATCCTGGCAAGCCAGGCTTCCCATCAGGCTGTAATATTGGCTTGTAAATAGGCCATCAGAATTACTAGCCATGGCCACCTCACCAGCCTGCTTTCCCTCTAGGTACACAAGAAAAATTAATAAAGCAAACAATAAGCATTTGAGATCTTGCTTTCCAGCAATATTATCAGTTTGTCTCAAATAAACTCTCATAACAAGTTTTTTTTTTTTAAATAAAGCAAAAATAATTTCCTTTCTCTAGATCAGGGGTGGGGAACCTTTTTTTCCTGCCAAGGGCCATTTGGATATTTATAACATCATTCTCGGGTCATACAATATTATCAACTTAAAAATTAACCTGCTATATTTGGTCAAACATTTAATCAACTCACCCCTAATGCCTTGGCAGGGCCAGACCAAATGATTTGTTGGGCCTTATACAGCCCACAGGCCCGATGTTCCCCACCCCTGCTCTAGAGGATACTTGTGAGTGAATGGGCAAGGAGTTCAGTTTCAGGCTTGGCTAACTTCCTCTATCTAGCTTGCTTCTTTCCTCTTTCTCAGCCAGGCAAATTCATACTCTTTCATTAAGTGTGGGTCCAGAAGCCTCTGAGAAGCCTTTTTCCACTGTACTGGGCAGACCGATTGGCCCACAGAATCCCCTCACCAATGCCTGCTCTAGAAACTGAACCCAACCTCCTCAAAGACACCTCATAGTCTTGATAGCTTCCCTATCCTCACCTTATGCGAAGGTCATCTTGCTCCCTCCTGCCCAAGGGGAGCTCCCAGCATGCCTTACAACTTAAGTAGTATTGGAGATTCAGATGGACACCAAGATGCCATGGATAGGCTGGAGGGAGTACATTGGACTGCGAAGACTGCCCAATGTGGATGTTTTGAGTTAGGTGGTGATGGAACAATCACCCAATCACAGCCTTCTCTGAGGCACGTGTGGTATAAGTGTGTGTAGGTGGCAAGCCCAGAGGAGGCAGACATGGAGTTCACCTTATATCCAGGAGCTCATTCACATTGTAAACCAGGTAAGTGGTGCTCCCTGGAGGTGTGCGCTGCAATATTCTTCTGCCATACCCAGGTGCTATGAGAGGGAAGCCTGTGCCACCCAGGATAACGGGTCCCATATCCAGGCAGTTTCCCTGCGTTTCCCATTAGACTCCACTACCAAAGCTTGTTTGGGTATGGTTGTATCCTGATTCTTGGGAAAATTATTCTTTTCCCAGATCTGCTGAGTTTTGTAGATATATTAGTTACCTAGAAATCAGGCAAGATCATGAGTTCTCCTGCCAGAGAGGATCAGAGAGGCCAACTGAATGTCTGAGATCACACAGCAGTGTGAACAGTTGTATTTGAACCCATGACCCCTGCCCATCAGCCGTCTGTACTAGCAATGCAGAATCCCATGATTCTAGAGCAACAAATCAATGGTGGCACCTCTGGCAGGTGCTGAAAGGCCCAGCAATAGGGCCAGAGTTTTGGAGCCGTGGGTCTGGGGGGGGGGGTGTCTCTGGAACAGCCTTGGAATCTACCAGTCCTCCCCTGAGGCTAGAAGAGCTGCTCCTTAGGAAAGAGACATGAATCATCCAGAGGCACCTCTAGAGACTAGTTTTTGATGAATATTCCTGCCACTGGTGCTAATTTCCTGAAAGGCTTTTCTTCCACCTTCAGGCTCCCCATTAAAAGGGTTCTTGCTCCTCCACTGCAGGAGATCCATAATGACCACCCAGGGGCTCCTTGGTGAGGTCACAGGCATGCTCTCCCACAACGCCCGTGGCTGAACGGGAGTGAGTAGGAGTCCTGGACCACAGATGGAGGAGACTGGGTTGGAGTAGTGTCCCACCACAGGCATTGTTCCCAGCACACAGCTGAGGAGAACCAGGCCCAGAGAGGCAAAGGGCCAGGAGGAACAGGCCCAGACAGGAACACACTCAGAGGGACAGGCCCAGACAAGAACACACAGCTCCCAAATTCTGCCTACAAGAGGCCTGCTGAAGTCTGCTTCATGAGGTCATCTGACCTCAGCCTCTGGGTTCTTTCAGGGCTCAAACAGGCCTTCCTCCCCTTCTGATTTGCTCACAGACAAATAGGCACAAACCCAATTCCCTGTGGCCATGGAGCTATCATTGTGATTACAGAGGGTCAGTGGTGGGAGGCTAGAGGGCTGTCTTGATCGGCTTTCTCTGGGGGCGAAGGGGGAGTGGAGGGGCTTCCCCAGCCAACACCTAACCTGCCTTTACACCTAGCCTGGATTTTATGAACTTATTTGCTCTGCACCACCCGCCCCTGGTCTCCCCGCCCCTTCCCCCCCTCGCCTTCTACTTTGTCCGCCAGTTACTCTGTAACCTCAAAGAGCCTTCTGGAAGATAAGTCTGACCAGGACATGTTCCTTCCATGGCTCTTCAATGCCTCACGGTAGAGTCCATGATCCCTCCCAGACTGTTTCCTCTCTTTAGACTTCCTGTGTGGGCCATACTGACACAGAGCTGCTGGGATGGAACAGGCTAATTCCTGCCTCTAGGCCAGTGGTTCTCAACCTTGGCTGCACATTAGAATCACCTGGGAATCTTTTTAAAATCCTGATTTCTGGGCCTCATCCTCTGGAAATTCTGTTTCTTTGTTATGGGGTGAGGCCACAACATTAGTAACAAAGAAACAGAATTTCCGGAGGATGAGGCCCAGAAATCAGAATTTTAAAAAGATTCCCACATGATTCTAATGTGCAGCCAAGGTTGAGAACCACTGCTCTAGGCCTTTGCTCCTGCTGTATCCTCTGGCAGACATGGCTTCCTCTCCATTCCCTCCAGGCTTTCCCACTGGTCCTTTCAGACACTCCTCCGGGAAGCCTTCCCTGTCTCCCCGTCCCAATCCAAGTTAGAGCATCTCCTCTGTGCTCCCACCACCACCTTCTGAGTGCCCAGGTACTGCCCTCATCCTGCCTGAACAGCCCCCAGCACTGTCTTGGCCATCTGTTCATGTGCCTGTCTGGCCCTGTGTTCACCTCCTTCCTCACCTCCTTCCTATCTTAGCAGATCAGTCTGCTGTCTCTTTCATCTCCCTCTGTTCCCTTTGTTAACTGTAAAAACATTCAAACCTGTCAAGAATTTTTGTGAGTTTATTTGAGCCAAACGCTCGACAATTGCTGGAAAGCAGAATCTCAATGGATTGGGATAATGCTCCGGAGAACAGCGGTTTTTCACCTATTTTTAAAATTAATTAATTAATTAATATATTTTTACTGATTTCAGAGAAGGGAGAGGAAGAGAGAGACAGAAACATCAATGATGAGAAAAAAATCATTGATTGGCTGCCTAATGCATGCCCCATACTGGGGATTGAGCCCGAAATCCGGGCATGTGCCCTTGACTGGAATCAAACCTGGGATCCTTCAGTCCGTAGGCCGATGTCCTATACACTGAGCCAAACTGGCTAGGGCTTCACCTATTTTCATACATTAAAATCAAAGGAGGAGACATAGGTGGGTTACATGAAATTCATTGGTGATAGATTAGAGAGGTGGGAGAAAGCAAAGGGGGGAAACCTATGGGATTGGATAAAGAGTAAAATGATAGTCACACTTCTTTTACTTAGGTGGGTACAGCATAGTTTACAGTCAACAATTAACATGATAACAATAACAAGGAAGGAATTTGTGGTATCTGTCCTGGCACCCAGGGCATTTGGTTGTGTCCGCAGGCTGACACTCTATCCACTGAGCCAATCGGCCAGGGCCACAGCCCAATTTCTTGCAGGCACTCTCTGTCTCCACACAGTTAATGGCATTGGTACATTGAAAGGGGAGTTCTCACTCCTTTAGAGAAGAGATCCCCTCTTCCTCACAGAAAGTCTGACCCAGCAGGGCCTGAGGAAAGTTCTACAGCACACCGTAAGCCCCCAGCCCTTCCCTACTAAGGCCAGACCTGAAAGAGGTGGGGGCAGAGGGGGTGGTACCGAAAAAAAAAAAAAGGCCACCCTCAACCCCATGCCACTGCATCCAGGACCTCAAACCCAGCCCCTTGTGGCACTGATGGGGGCAACAAATATTTTACAGCAGATTTCTTTGGTCAACCTCATCTGTGGACCTTCTAAAACTGGATCTTCTCTGACAGCTTCTTCCTTTGTAGAAACTTCAGCCTCACTCAGAGTGTGTCCTGGGTATAGGCCCACCTTGTCCCCCACTACAAGGTCCCATTGAGTCCAGCCTGGGCCGGAAAAAGGCCAGTGGGGAAGGGGAAGCCTTGAAGTGGTGGTAGCTGCACCCTCCCACCCCTCCTGCTCCCTCTTGTAGCCCCTCTTTCCTTTACTTAATGCCTCCTTGGACCTCATTCCTTCTCTTAGCTTAAGGTCCCAGCCAAGCCCCTGGAGCCTCTGCCCAGTAGTCTGTGGGCTCTTGGAGGGCAGGACTGACCCCTCTGGGTCTCCCAGAACCCACAGGTGAGCGAGTGAGGCTGTGCAGGGCATGGACCCGGGGAAGGAGTCCATGCATTCTCTGATCAGTGATGAGCACCTGTGGCCCTAATTTGCCCATCCACCCTGCTGCCCACCTCCCAGCAGAGGGTTTCTAAGGTCAGGCCTTGCCATGGCCTCCAGGGGGGCACTGCTCTGGGCGTGGCCAGCTCAAGTCTAGCCTTGGAGGCCCTGAAGTCAGGAGGACCCTGAGGCCATAAGAGGGCTTGGGCAGAGTCCTGAGCCCCGCAGTCGCCTGCCTGAGACTGGGGCTGCCCCGCTCCCACGCTCCTCACAGGGAGGGCGGCCCCCTCCCGCCTGCCCCCACTACCCAGC
>NW_005368569.1:654594-664976 GCF_000412655.1 Myotis brandtii | reverse complement strand
GGGGGCTGCGGTCGGAGGGGGTACCGCGCAGGGGCCGCATCTCCCGCACTAATTGGCCCTTCCCCAGCCGCCTCGGCCGGTAATTGCTGCTGGAGGGGGGACGGGGGCTGGCGGGTGTTGGAGGAGAGGAAGGGGCGCTGCTTCCGGAGCGGGGAGTCAGCTCAGCAGGAGCTGAGCCGCAGAGGCCCCCAGGAGACGAGTTTGCGCGCAGTTCCTTCGCCAGCTTGGCACGCGGAGGCAGGGGGAGGAGGGACGAGAGGAGGGGCTTCGTCCACGTGGAGGCCCTAGGAGCCGGGCACAAAAGGGGAAAGGCCACAAAGGTGTGTGTGTTGTGGGCGGGGCACCAAGTCCAACCAGTTCTGGGGGTGGTGGCTGGGGCTTTAGGATTGGGGTGGTCGTTGGGGGACCCCAGTACTGACAGAAAGGTAGGGTGGAGATTGGGAGGCGGGAACCTTCCCTAGCGGGAAGGAGAGGGTAGGAACCGGGGCTGTGGGAGGCGGGGCCAGCCCACCATCCAGTCTGCCCCCCACTCCTTGAGTTGGAATTTCTAGAGGAGGTTCTAGGGTTCCCCGAGAGTCTTTCTGATCCTGGCATCTGCTGCAGCCTGGTTGGGTCCTGAGTGAGGCCTGGCTCCTGGGCTCCTGCCCAGCGGCACTCCCTCTGATTTGGGGAAGGATAGCCTTTAGGCAGGTGGCTGGATGGAAGGGTTCCTTCTCCAGACACGTGGAAAGCCTGGAGGGGAGAACTGAGGGACGCTCAGAAGCAGGCTTGGACAAGCTTGGAGTCAGACTCCTGGACCCCCCAGGTGAGGATGTTCCCGGCAGACACTGGGGTGAATCAAGCCCCTGGGGGGTTCCTATCTGCCCCCTGTGGGTAGGAGGGCAGGTCAGAGTCCTGGTGGGCTCAGAGCCATGCTCGCTGCCTTCATCCCAGGCCCAGATGCTGAGCCTGCTTTGAGCACAGGCTTCTTCTCTCTCCAGGACCTTGGCCTCACCCTACAATCTGGCCTCTAAGGACACCCCATCCACTTGTCAGACGTGTCTGTAGTGGACCAGGTGAGGTCTCCCTCCAAAAGCAGGATGCCAGCTGACTCAGGGGAGGAGTCGCCTGGTGCTGTGTATCAGAATCACATCTGGCCCAGCCAAGACTCTTTCCAAACATCCTTCTTGTTGCCATTGTCATCATCATCATCATTATTCCTGTTGTATAGGTAAGGAAACTGAGACCCAGAATGGAGAAATGACTTGGCCAAGGCCCCGCAGGACACTGCCACCGATGGACAGTGGCTTATTACTTAAAAGAAATGAGTGGGGGAACAGAGGATGGGGGCTTACGCTCATGCCGTCTCCTCTGTGTATAATGCCCTTTCTTGCATTGTCAATCAGGCGAACTCCTAGTTATCCTCCAAAATTCAGCTCATCCCCTTCTATTATGCCTTTTTGGATGTGCCAAACTCCTACAGAGCCAGACTCCTGCATCCTCTTGCAAGAGACCAACGCACCCAGCCTTAATGCAGACAGGGAACTGGAGTCTGCTCTGAGAGGCAAGGACTTGCCCGAGCTCATGGAGAGACACAACCTGGAGACTGGCTCCCAAGGACTGCCTTGGCTGCCCACAGGTGGGCTTACCCCATGGCCTGGAGGTGGCCTGGGTTTGGGGTGTAGAGTAAGAAGCTCAGACCTGAGCCTGCCCTCACTGAACATCTGGTCCAATGAGGAGATGATTGAGGAATTCCCACTGCCCACCTGTATTTTTCTGGTGGCCCTAACATGGGCAGTCCCAACACGGGCTTCAGAGTTCACAGGTGTCATTAGGCTCTCTTGCTGCTGCAGCCAATGCCGTCTCTTTCTTAGAACTCTGGCCTGGCATTTCTAGTCTTCTCTCCCCCCACCTGCTCCCCAGACCCAGGCTGAGACCAGGTGCGCTCCAGCTGGCCACATGGAGGTCAGGGCACTGCCCTGCAGGAATGAAGGTCCTGGGGACCAAGGCACAGGTGAGGCGCTGGGAGGCTTGGAAGGGCCAGGAGCCTCACTCAGGTTTTGGTGTGAGGGTCCCAGAGAGTCAGTCACACTGGGAGTGAGATTCCTCCTGGCTCTCAGGTGGTGACTTTAGGCAGCTCCCATCCCAGGGGATGGTCGTGACAGAGGCTGGACACCAGCTCCCAGGCGCTTGCCCTGGCTCTGCCTCATCTTTTGTCTGCCACACAGAGGTCCCCTCAGGAGATGGGGCCAGGCAGAGGGGATGGGACCACCCACCTGTCAAGCTGCTCTGAGACCCCTGTGGTGATTCTGCATCTGGTCTGAGGGTGGCTTGGTCTCCTAGGAGGCCTGAGGGGCCCAGGGCTCCCACCACTGCTCACCTCATCCAAGGGGAGTTATGACTGGGCTTAGTCCTTTTTTTTAAAAAAATATTTTTATTAATTGCAGAGAAGAAAGGTGGGAGAGATAGAAACATCAATGGTAAGAGAGAATCATTGATTGCTACCTCCTACACACCCCCTACTGAGAATTAAGCCTGCAACCCTGGCATGTGCCCTGACCAGGAATCAAACCGTGACCACCTGGTTCATAGGTTGACACTCAACCACTGAGCCACACTGGCCAGGCAGACCAAATTCAGTCGTCACTTCCTTGGGGACTCAGATAGTGTGGGGTGTAATGGGCCTAGAGTCTGGGGAGAAGGATGGCCTGGATACTGACCTCCATGGGTAGGAAGACTCAACCCTGTATGTCCCCCTCACCAGCAGACCCAATCAGTGGGGGTGAGACCCTGGAGTCTGGTTGGGGCAGCATTGTGCACACTGATCATTTCAATATCCAGGCCTGAAGCACAGAGGGGGCTTGTACCAGCATCTGAGTGAACAGCAGTGATCCCTGTCATCTCTCTGTGGGCTGTGCTGTGCAAAGCCCCTCACTCTAAGCCTCCCTTGCCAGCCTTGCTACCTATTAGAATCCCAGTTCCTCCCCCTACATCAGCCCCTAGACCTCCACTCCAGCAGCTGGAAAAAACTGTCTCGATATGAGAGCATATTCTGGACGGTGAAGGACAAGCAATCTGGAGGCCAATAGACTTGGGAATGAGTCCTGGCTCTGTCCTCAGTCTCTCTGTGGCCTCAGCAAGGTGCTTCTCTCTGATTCTCAGTTTTCTCATCTGTAAAGTAGGGATCCATTCAGGACCCCGGAGGACTATGCAGAGACCTGAGGGAGAGGATGGATGTCAAGGCCCCTGGAATCAGAAGAGGCTCGCTCAGGGACAGTAGGGAGGGGCAACTGCACATCAGGAGACACTCAAGTGGGCAATGATGCCCTTAAGGCATGAGGGGTCTGGGGCTGATGGACAGGGAGAAGGAAGAGGGATGTGTGGGGACCACTATTCCCAAGTAAAAGAGCTGGTGTCCCCTGCCAAGTCTCTTTCTATTCTTGGAGTAGTCTTTCAGGGCCTGGACAAGATGGACAGGGAACTGGGGAGGGTTAAGAGGGGGTGGGTCTAAAATCCAAGAGGAGGGGCTGCAGGCAGAGTGGGAGAGGGGCTTGGATGATGGCTTCCCTGAGAACCTAAGAGGGCCACTTTGCTGAGAGGGCACTCAGCCTGTCATTCAAAACACCATGGGGCTCCATCTGCTACCACTTGTGGGCAGGCACAGGCCCAAGTGTTAAAGTGGAAGAGACCCATGCCAAAGTTACGATGACACCCCCTAAAATCGCTAATTCGTCCATCTTTAAGTCGTAGTCAGGGAACCATCTGATTTTTTCAGACAGTGTGGTTGAAGTTTATGTCCATACCTATACCAGGAAGCATTTTTTGAGCATTTGCTGTGTGTAAGACACTGTTCTAGGCACCTTACAGCTAATGATCATTCAATGCTCACAGCAGATCTGTGAAGGGGAACACTAACATTGTTCCCATTTAATAGATGGAAAAACTAAAGAACAAAGAAGCTAAATGACTTGTTCAAAGATACATCCAGTACCTTGTGGAACTTGATGGAACCCTATTTGTGTGTGTGTGTGTGTGTGTGTGTGTGTGTAAAACTAAGTTTGGCCAGGGTATGGACACTTGTCTGTGTCTACTGGGAGGAGCTGCCAGTACCTTGTCTCACTGGCTGGGTCCAGGTGTGCACGTCCGATCCTGCATTACCCCCTGGTGGTCACATGCTCACACTGCTCACAGGGCCCCACCTGTGATAGCACCAGAGAGGCTACCCCAGGTTCACCAATCTCTGCCCTGCAGGCCCTGACCGCCCTGAGTTTGTGGGTTCCCCTTGGCTTGCTCCCCTTAGTTCTGCATGGCTGCTGGGTTCTCAAGGCAGGGCCATCAGTCTGTCCAGGGTATATGTTGGGGGTGACTTTCTCCTGGAGGCCCACTCTCTTGGAGGATTCTCAAGTGGCAGGGGGAAGCAGGGCACTGCCCTGCAGGCAGATTCCTATTAACAACGCAAATCCCCTCTATGGGGAAGATGTGACTTAAGAGCCAGACTTCCTGTGTTCGAATCCTGGCTCTGCCGAGTTCTGGCTGTGTGACCTTGTACAAGTTACGTCACAACTTTGGGCCTAGTTTTCATCCATAAAACAGTGATGATAACTGGAACCACCTCACTGGGTGGAAGAAGTCATATGTGTGAAAACATGAGGTATGGAACCAAAGCCAAGGAAAGTCTGTTCTTAGGGCCAGCGTCTGTCAGGGCATGTGTCTCCCTGTTGGCTTGGGAGATTGCTCACTCCGAGGAAGGGCAGGACTAGTTTCTGAGCCTCAGTGTCTTTTCATCCATAAAACAGTGACGATAACTGGAACCACCTCACTGGGTGGAAGAAAAGGCATATGTGTGAAAACATGAGGCATGGAACCAAAGCCAAGGAAAGTCTGTTCTTAGGGCCAGCGTCTGTCAGGGCATCTGTTTCCCTGCTGGCTTGGGAGATTGCTCACTCCAAGGAAGGGCAGGACTAGTTTGAGCCTCAGTGTTGGGAACATAGCTGGCTGGGAGCAGGGGGTGGGAGGATGGGTGGAGAGTGTGAGACACTAGTAAATATTTGCTAATTCAAACAGTTGCGGGTACTGGCTGAAGGACAGGGCAAAGGTCATGCCTAGACAACATGCCAGGTCCTCTCCTGGCATCTGGAGCTGGAGCGCTTTCGGATCAAACTTCTCTCCTGCCAAGAATAACTAGGCAGCTTTCTGAATCTGCTCCTTTAACCTTGATCCTTGGGGTGGAGGTGGGGGTGTGGAGAGAGCAACAGGGAACCAATCACAATAAGATACCACTACACCCATTAAAATTAATCAAATGTAGAAGACATAAGACCAAGTGTTGGCAAGGGTATAGAGCATTTAGAACCCTCATCTGTGGCTGGTAGGGATGCAAAAATGGCAGTCATTTTGGACAACAGTTTGGCATTTGTTTAAAAAATGTGTTAGTAGGCTTTCTTTTTTTCTTTTTAATATATTTTTATTGATTTCAGAGAGGAAAGGAGAGACAGAAACATCAATGATGAGAGAGAATCATTGACCAGCTGCCTCCTGCACACCCCCCTACTGGGGATGGAGCCTGCAACCTGGGCATGTGCCCTTGACCAGAATTGAACCTGGGACCCTTCAATCCGCAGGCCGATGCTCTATCCACTGAGCCAAACCGGCTAGGGCAACAGTTTGACATTTTTATTTAAAAGTTAAACATACACTCACCATGTGACCCAGCAATTCCACTCTTAGCTATTTGCTCCAAAGAAATGAAAGCATACTTTCATACAAAGACTCATCTGAAAATGTTCATAGCAACTTTGAGTGGATAAAATAATACTACTCAACAAATAAGACTGGTTGGTTGAATCTCAAAAACATTATACTAAGTGACAGAAGTAAAAAATGATTCCATGGTTCATATCCGGGGCCCCCTCCCCCCCCAAAAAAAAATTAAAAAAAAAAAAGATTCCATTTCACCCTAGCCGGTTTGGCTCAGTGGATAGAGTTCCGGGTTCGATTCCGGTCAAGGGCACATGCCCGGGTTGTCGGCTCGATCCTCAATGGGGGACTTGCGGGAGGCAGCCGATCCATGATTCTCTCTCATCAGGGATGTTTCTATCTCTCCCTCTTCCTTCCTCTCTGAAATCAATAAAAATATATTTAAAAAATAATAAAATAAAATAGACCTCAACTCTCAGCAGATTTATAAAAAAATAAAAATATATTTTAAAAAATGATTTCATTTCTATGACATCCTAGGAAAGGCAAACTATAGTAACAGAAAGCAATTTGGTGGTTGCATGGGATCGGGGTCAGGACAGTGACTGACTACAAAGGGGCATGAAACAACTTTTTGGAGCAATACAAGCGTTTTAAAATGATGTGATGGTGTTTGTGTGCCTTATACATTTACCCACATTTATCAAATTGTACACCTAAAATGGGTGAATTTAATTGTATGTAAATTATTCTACAATAAAGCTGTTAAAAAAAGATTACTGAGACGAGTCCTAAAAACTAGTCCTGGGAACCCACTATTTTTTATTTATTGATTGATTTCAGAGAAGAAGGGAGAGGGAGAGAGAGAGAGATAGAAACATCAATGATGAGAGACAGAATCATTGATTGCATGGACTCACACTGGGGGTCGAGCCTGCAACCTGGGCAAGTGCCCTGATAGGGGGCGGGGGCGGGGAGGATCAAACTGTGACCTCCTGGTTCACAGGTTTACACTCAACCACTGAGCCATGCCAGACAGGTTTTGAAAAGTATATTATGCATCTGCAAGACTGAAAAATATACCAATACATGTATGCCACAGGTGCTCAATATATGCTTTCAGGTGCAGGGGAAGCCTTATGCACCAATCAGTGTTCACTGATAAGGAAAGCTCTTTGCCAAGTTCAAGTTAGCCTAGCCTAGGCTTAAAGTTATCCTTGTCTGCCATCAGGTGGCCAGACTGGGTAGTGCAGGAATCTTCATTCTTTAAGCCCAATTTCAAGAAGCTCTATGGTTGGGGCTTAAATGCAGTGAAGGGAAAGAAGGCTTTCCTCCTGGGAAATCTAGTGCATGGAGAGGGCAAGTTGATCAGAAGTAGGAGCATGGAGGGAGTCCTGGGTCTATGAGAAGAGAGATATCGCCTCTTAGTGACAGAGAGAAAGTGCTTTGGTGGAACAGAGAGGCCAAATGAACACAATTTGCACACTGGAATAAACCATGAGAGAGGGTGTATTTTTTTTGGGGGGGGGGGAGTTTAGGGAAAACAATAAGTAGGAAAACTAATCATGTAGATGCCCCACAGTGAGCTGGGGAATGCTCAGCAGAGGGGGGGGATGGGGTGGGGGTAGTTGACTAGGGGAATTCCAAAAGGCAAGAGGAGACCGCCCTGGATGGAGTGGCACTTGGGAGCCAGGGGACCAGAGTGTTCTAGACATGCCTGGACCTTCTGGGTCCTCAACCCTTTACTTCCAGGAAACATCCCACAGATAAATATCTTGGACGTGTTATGATCATCTAAGTTTTGGCCCGATTGTGTCTGCAGAACCAATAAGAATAAAGGCAAAATTCAGAAGGCAGGAGACAGAGGAACCCATCTGGTTATCCTGGCCACCGCACAGCTGGCTTAGGCTCCCAGGGCCCACGACAAGCCCATTCCTGCTTCTTACAAAAAATGGAGTTGGTCATCTCTGTGGGACACAGATAAGTGAGGGGGGGTGTTTAAATTCAATGATACATGATACTTAATCTAGGGGGACACTGGGTGGGGACAGAGACTTACATTCTCAGTAGTTGGTAGACTCTGTGGCTGAGATCTCAGAACTCCCAGACTCCTGGTGTCTAGGTTTTCTATTGGCCACTTACAGATATGAGAACATGCAAGACATTCCCCAAAGTGCTCCCTTCCTAGGGACAGGAGAGTGGGTTGGGGTGGATGTGAGGAAGGGAGGATGGGGCCTAAGCCCAGTGGGGTGTTGGCGTCTGCCCTTCCACAGCTTTGCAGCAGGAACTAATGCCCTTTGAGTGCCAAGCCCTGAGTCTGGGAAAGTTACTTCTCCCTTTCAAATCTCAGCGGGCTCACCAGAAAAATACATACATGGGGGAATCCACCATACTCAGAGGAAAACTGGCTGTGGGGGTTTAGATGAAATAAATGACAAATGTAGCCCAGCTCAGAGCTCAGAGTACCCTCTACTCCAGGGCCAGGCGTTCCCAGAACCCCTCCAAGATTCAGGAGGCTCAAGGGGTGCAAATCACTGGGCCCCTAGAAGCGGCTTGGCAAAGAGAATTTCCAGAAAGATGTGGACCCCCATGTTAGTGCCCTGCACATGGATGAGGCCCCTCCAAGATTCAGGAGGCTCAAGGGGTGCAAATCACAGTACCCCTAGAGGCGGCTTGGCAACGAGAATTTCCAGAAAGATGTGGACCCCATGTTAGTGCCCTGCACATGGATGAGGGTCCCCTGCACCTGCACTGTGTGAGTAGTCCAGACGGGGCTGGCAGAGTGCTAGCTTGTAGGCAGAGGCATGGACATAAGGATTGGGTTTACCCAATAAGTTGCCCTTGCAGATTAAATTTTTTTTTTTAATTTATTGATTTGGGAGAGAAAGAGAGATCGATTTGTTGTCCCACTTAATCATGCGGTCATTGGTCGTTGTTCCTTTCTCATCGATGTATCTAACTCTCTATCCTTCTCCCTTCCTCTCTGTAAAAAATCAATAAAATATATATTTAAATTTATTGAAAGAGAGAGATCGATTTGTTGTCCCACTTAATCATGAATCATGCGGTCATTGGTTGTTGCTTGTATGTGCCCTGACCAGGGATTGAATCTGCATCCTTGGCATATAAGGATGACACTATCACCAACTGAGCTAAGCGGCCAGGGCCCTTGCAGATTATTGATGTTGTTGCCTCCTTCCCATTCTCAGCTCAGCTCAAGGGACCCTGATCTATAAACACTTGATTTATACTTCTGGCCTATAACCCTGCCCCCACTTCCACCTCCTACTGCTTTCACTGGGTCCAGCGCCAGCCTTTTCCACCACACTCAGCTCCGTGGGGCTTGGCACTATGGTTTAGTCCCAGGAGTTACAAGCAAATGGTCACATGAACTTGATGGGGTGAGAGTGTCCTTTCCACTGACTGTGCCAGGTCATGTGAGGAGCAGAACTGTGGGAATTGGACATACAAGGTTGCTGTCCTAGGGATCTCATGCTCTAGGTGGCAACAAATGACATAAAGAAAGCATCCCCCAAACGAGGAGCAATATTATGAGAACTATAAAAGAGAAGTACAGCTGTGTCTAGAGTGCAGCCTTCCTGCTGTGGCAATCAGGGAGGGAAGGAGTGATTGAAAGTCACCTAACAGAGAAAGAGCTGATATATATATTTTAAATATTTTTTAATTGATTTCAGAGAGGAAGGGAGAGGGAGAGAGAGATAAAAACATCAATGATGAGAGAGAACCGCTGATCGGCTGCCTCCTGCACGCCCCTTACTGGGGATCGAGCCCGCAGCCTGGGCTTGTGCCCTTGACCAGAATTGAACCTGGAGCCCTTCAGTCTGCAGGCCGACGCTCTATCCACTGAGCCAAACCAGCTAGGGCAAGAGCTGATATTCTTAGTAGATAAAAAAATTTCTACACATAAATAAGAAACATGCCAGCTGTGTATACTTGGCGAAAGAATTTGAAATGGTTCAGACAGTAAGGAATACACATAAAAGGCTCTTACACAAATGAAGGGATGTTCACCTCACTGGTGCTAAGAGAAATGCACATTGACATCTGTGAGGTCAACAACTTATTTTGTCATAAAAAAAGCAAAAACAATCAAACACTGTATGCTTTCTACTGGAAGTCCACAACACCACACATGAAGTAGTCTTGCTCCCCAGCAAAACCTAAAAAACTGTGGCTCAGTGGTGGAGCATGGACCTATGAACCACCTCGGAAGGGGCCGCAAGGTTTCTGCAGCCCCTCCCCAATACCAGGAACCAACCCTCTCCTCAAACCTGAGTTCACTGTTCTTATAATCACAGGCCTGACAAGGGTGCTCCGGGGTCGAGAGAGGCTGTAAGCCAGAAGGAAAGGGAAGGGAATAAGCCAGGAACCCAGGAGAGCTTCCTTGAGGAGGTGCATGATCAACATTTACGAGAAATGAGAACGACCTTCTTCGTTCAGGGTGAAGGGAGACATAGGATAAGCATGTCAAACTTGCAGCCCACAACAAATATTTTTTGTGGCCCAGCCAATATAATGGTATGTAAGAAACGTTTTAATAAAAATTTCCTAACTTAATTTTTACAATATCCTGTGATACATAATCTACACTAATAAAAGAGAAACATGGTAATTGGCGTACGACCGCTACCCTTCCCATTGGCTAATCAGGGAGATATGCAAATTAACTGACAGCCAAGATGGCG
>NW_005368569.1:652165-653543 GCF_000412655.1 Myotis brandtii | reverse complement strand
GCCCCAACCCCCCAATCGGCCCCACCCTGAGCGTGACTGAGGGTGGCATCGCAACCTCCCGATCCGCCCTGCTCTGTGCATGACAGGGGGCGGCGCCCCAACTCCCCAATCAGCCCTGCTCTGAGCCCGACCAGGGGCTGCACCTAGGGATTGGGCCTGCCCTCTGCCACCCAGGAGCGGGCCTAAGCCAGCAGGTCGTTATCTCCCGAGGGGTCCCAGACTGCGAGAGGGCACAGGCCGGGCTGAGGGACCCCCCTCCCCACCCTCCCGAGTGCACAAATTTTTGTGCACCGGGCCTCTAGTTATTAATAATGAACTACAACGTTCGCTAATGACTGATTACTATAATCGTGTTGCATTCATTTCCCCCTTACACACCCTATGCACAGGCGCACCATTTCTGTCCGCTAATACTAGCAGCGAATATTTTAGCAGCCGATTGCCTTGTACTGATTTGTTTGGTGTGTGCAACAGGAAATATTTCGCTTTCGGAGAACAAGAAAAATAGGTTTATTTGCATTACGCATATTAATTTGTGCAGTTATTCAGTGTCTGGTAAGTTAATGTTCAAGAAAAAATATTAATTTTTATTAAAATGTTCTATTATATTATGTTAACGATGACTCATTTATTTCAGCCCTTTGTATTCAGCATGTCTCTATCGAAATAAACCTACGTTTCTATGAAAATTGAAGCTTTTGTTGTTTTGCGGCCCACATAAACTTAAACCTTGTTTATTTGGCCCGTGTTAGCCTTTGAGTTTGACATGCTTGACGTAAGAGGAAAGGCAGGGAAGTGTGACCGCCCTCCATCCTAAAATTCCTCCTTGCTTTCAGGGATGTCTCTTGGGTCAGCCTCCAAGGTTCTTCAACCCCTTATATGTCTGTCCTGGCCTGGCCCCCTCTCTACTCAGCCATGTCAGCCTTTTGAAATGCACAGGAGACCTGGCACTTAACATCCCACCCCACCCCCTTGCTCTCCCTGGCTCAGTGGTGGAGCATGGACTTATGAACCACCAAGATCCAGTTCACAGTCATTTATTCATTTAACAAACATTTAAAGAACGCCTTCTCGCCCGCGCTAGGGGCACCCGGCAGGGCACTCCCGGGCCCCAGGTGTAGCGGGGGACGCAGGCGCGAACCCTGGAGGCTCCGAACGCAGAGAACGGTGCCAGGGGTACAGGCAACTCTGGGCACGCGAGCGCCCGCCGGGCCAAAGGAGCGGCCTTTCCAGAGAAAGTGATGCCTGAGCTAAGCCAGGCGGCTTCAGGCCGGTCTTCGGTGTCCCCGAGAACCGGCCTCGGTCCAACACGCTACGGCTGGCACCGCCCGGCGTCGCCTTCTCGGTGCCTTTGCTGGAACCGTCGCGACCGGGTCCA
>NW_005368569.1:619640-651771 GCF_000412655.1 Myotis brandtii | reverse complement strand
CGCCGCTGCCGGGCGCGGGCGGGCTCGCGGGGGCCGGGGAGGGGGACGAAGTGACGTCCAGTAGTCGGTGGAGCTGTGTCGGGCGCAGGCATTCCCGGCGGAGGGTGCAGAGCAGGCAAAGGCGCAGAGGCCCCTTTCCTTCACTGGCCACATCTGATTCGCTCCATCAATGACCCGGAGCATCCGCTGACACTAGAGGAACTGAACGTAGTGGAGCAAGTGCGGGTTCAGGTGAGTCAGCCCAGCGAGCGTCCAAGGGGAGCTCCGGCTGGTTCAGGAGTCAAAGGTTCAACTGTTCACTAAGCGGCTGCCATTCTCTCAGCTCAGGGACTCCTCAGGGGATCGGGGCGGGGGGGGGGGTTGTGTCTATTTAATGGATGGGGAAACTGAGGCCCGTAGAAGTCAGGCGACTTGCTCCCAAGCCACAAAGTAAGAAGAGGAACGCTGGGCTGAAAGCGCCAAGACTGCTGACAGCCCACCCCCACCCAGGTGAGCGACCCCGAGAGCACAGTGGCGGTGGCCTTCACCCCCACCATTCCTCACTGCAGCATGGCTACCCTCATTGGCCTGTCCATCAAAGTCAAGCTCCTGCGATCTCTCCCCCAGCGTTTCAAAGTAAGTTGGCACTGCGTGCTGGGGATGGGGCGCAAGTGTAATTATCTGCTACTGAGAACACGAAGAGCAGAAACACGGACCTGGAAGGATCCCAGCTAACAAGAGATGAAACTGGGAGGGACAACAAGAATAAAGGCCCGAGCTGGAAAGTGCAAAAGAGTAGTGAGGAGTGGGGTCGGGAAGGGCAGTAGGGAGCTAAACATAGGTTTGGAGCAGGGACGGGGCACAGGTAGAATGCTTTGAAGTCAACAGCAGTTGGCCGGCCCTTTGGGGAGAAGGGGAGTGGCTCCGGGTGGATTTGGGGTATACTGGAAGGGCCAGAATTCAAAGGCATGATTAGGAGGTGGTGAATGGGGGAGAGAAAAGAAGGGATAGACAGGTGGTTGAGGGCTCAGGCTCTACCTGTCTCCCTCCCAGATGGACGTGCACATTACGCCAGGGACCCATGCCTCAGAGCATGCAGGTAAGTGAGGGGTTTTGAGGCATTGGCCCCGAAGCTTCCCCCTTGCCCTGGTGGTTTGTGGGTCAAGGGGGGTGCTGGGTGGGTGACTCCTCAGTGGAGGTGGCAGCCTAGACTGAAGCTGGACTGACTAGAGTCTCCTGTTCTTACTGTGTCTCTCCACCCCCCCCCCCCCCCGCATCCTCTCCCTCTCCTAACTGCCCAGGACCAGGGGGTGTCAGGCTTTATGGGAGGCAGACTTGAGCAGCGAGGTGGGAGGGGTCCCAGATGTGGGCTCAGGTGGTTGCGGTAGCCTGATTGAGGCGTGGGGTCCTGGGAAGGAGATAAGGGGTGGGGGGCTTTGTTGGTGGGGGTATATACACATATTACCACTCCCTCCTTCCCATCCAGTGAATAAGCAGCTTGCAGATAAGGAGCGGGTGGCAGCTGCCCTGGAGAACACCCACCTGCTGGAGGTTGTGAACCAGTGCCTGTCGGCCCGCTCCTGAGCCTGGCTTTTCGCCTCCAGCCTCACCCAGGGCTCATGACCTTGTCTTCTTGAATCACTGACAATAAGAAACTCACACTTTGCATTTTGTAATAAACCCTTAATTTATATTCATTTTCCTGTGTGCCTTCGCGTCTTTCATCTCGGTGGGGTTACTTGAGGTGTGGGAGGGTGGTCATAGTGAGTGCCTATACAGGGCAGGTCAATGAGATTGAGCTTATTTAAAAAATTTCTCTCGATGGTTTGATTAGGAATAGTTGCAAATATATAAAAAAAAAAATTGGGAAGAGCCCTAGCCGGTTTGGCTCAGTGGATAGAGCGTTGGCCTGCTGGCTGAAGGGTCCCCGGTTCGATTCTGATTAAGGGCACCTGCCTGGGTTTCGGGATTGATCCCCAGTAGGGGGCGTGCAGGAGGCAGCCAATCAATGATTCTCGCTCATCATTGATGTTTCGATCTCTCTCCCCCCCTCCCTCTCCCTCTCTCAAATCAATAAAAAGATATTTTTAAAAAATTGTGCCCTGGCCAGTTTGGCTCAGTGGATAGAACGTTGGCCTGCAGACTGGAGGGTCCCGGGTTCAATTCCGATCGGCTGCACATGCCCGGGTTGCGGGCTCAATCCCCAGTAGGGGGTTTGCAGGAGGCAGCAGATCAATGGTTCTCTCTCATCATTGATGTTTCTATCTCTCCCTCTCCCTTCCTCTCTGAAGTCAATTTAAAAAGTACTATTATCTGGCAAAAAATGAACAATTCCCTAACACCATTTAATATCCTGACATATGTGAATTTCTCATCATTCATAATTGTTTTGTAAATCAGGCTCCAGTCGAGTTTCATGTATTTGCATTTGGTTGTTATCTCTCTTCTTCCCAACCCCCATCTTTTTATCTTCCTTGACACTGACGTTTTTGAAAAGTCCAGGTGAGTTGTCCTGGAGAAGTACCACAGTTTGATTTGTTCCTTTGTCTGCTGTGTTTCCTGTAAACCAGAAGTTGAGTGAGTTCAGGTTTGAGTTAGGTGTGCCTGGCTGAGACTCAGAAGTGACTGTGGGCAGAGACCTCTAGAGACCTCAGCAGGGAGTCTGAGCATTTGGCAAATCTGTTCTCCAGGGCCGGCTGACAACACAGCCTGTCCTGATGGGAACTATACATATACTACCTAGTCGGGCAATTCTTGATCCAGGTTTCTGTAGCAGTTACTACTCTCTATTATCCCTATTTTGCAGGTGAGATGAGCTGCTAGAATAAGTAATTTACTCCCCAAGACCTCTAGGGAGTAAGGAGGAACTTAAGCAGTTTAGCAGGTACAGCTCAGCTGGCAGGGGGCGCTGTTGCCTGAATGGAAGGGCCTATGCCCACCCCCACCCCAATTCCAGGAGGGCGTGGCTTCCTCACCTAGAGACACAAGCTTAGAGATGTGAAGCCTCAGCACAGGTCGCCAGTTTCTTCACATGTCATGTGGGGATGGTCATGACAATCACTTGGGACTGGTCTGTGGAGATTTAAAATGTCTCTCTCTCTCTCTCTCTCTCTCTCTCTCTCACACACACACACACACACACACACACTTACACAGACGGAGAAGCTCAGTGTTCCAGAGAGGGAGGGGGACCAGCCAGGGTCCCTCAGGCCCCAGGGAGCCTTCCCAACCACCAGTACCTGGCTGTAAGCTTCACCACCCGTGTACACACTGACAGCCCTGATCTCTCAAAGGTGTCTGGTGTCTGTTCAGCCAGGTGTGGAAAGTCATAGGGGAGGCAGGTGTCACTGAGTCATTCCGCTGGCCCTCCTGGCAGCCAGGCCGTGGTGGGCAAAGGATATTAAGCTGATCATGTCACAGCAGTCACATCAGACAGTCCCCTTGTCAGTCTTGACTCATGTGTCTGGCCCCTGGCTGCCTGCATGGACACCATCTGTGAATCCTGGGCTAGTGCCCAGGGAACTTTCTGGAACCCAGGTGCTGTCTGAGGACATGGGTACCGGGTTGGGGGTTGGGGGGGTGTTTGAGGTTTTAGGTCTCTAAAGGCTTCTACCGGGTGTGTCTGGCTCTTCCGTTTCTGGCCTATGACTTCTCAGGCCTCAGTTACCATGTCTGCAAAATGGAAATGACAAATCATAGCGAAATGAGATTGACCCAGGACTAGATGACATGTAGAACATGCCCAGCTATGTGGACTTTTGCTTATTATCATGCCCACAGTACAAGGGTCTGAGGGCACACAGTAGGTACTTAGTAGAAGTCAGTGGAATGAATGAATGAATTGGACTTTAGACCAGAACAGAGGAACTGAGGTGTGGGGGCTGTTGTGTGAGGAGGGCTAAAGATACTGAAGCCTAGCTAAGTCCCCTTTGCAGCATTTTGCTACAGAAGGGAGGGAGAAGGATGTGGGGGTCCCACAGAGAAAAGGTGGGTACTGGGGGGCGAGGAGGAGGAGAGGGATCTGCCCCTATCCAGAGAAGATCACTGTTCTGGAGAGAACAGAGCAGAAGCAGGAAAGAAGAAACAGGACAGGGCCCACGGATTCACTCAACCTGCCCTGCTCAACCAAGCATGAAAAAGAAAGTGTTCCTATTGAGATACTACTATATGCCAGACACGTGCCAACTACTTTATTGATATAACAACCCCCTCCAAGACAATATCCCTATTCTACACAGGAGGAAACAGGCTCAGCCAAGATAAATGGGCAGAGTTGAAACAACTAGTGAGGGACAGAGCTGGGATTTGAAGGTCGGGTTGTTGAGAAAGCTGGGAGGATCAGGAGGTGAGAGTGGAAGTGTCTGAAGGTCATGTCCTGGTCTTGGTTCCTGGGGCTCCTGGCCATACCTAAGCTTGAAGTGAGTGTATGTCTGGCCTGTTGGGGAATGCCTGGGGCCTGAGTGGCCCAATGTGGATGCAGTTCCCTTGGCAATGAAGAAACACTGCTGAGGTCAAGAGCTCAGATTACCAGAGGGGAAACCCAGCCCTAATTCCTTGCATGGCTCCCTGCTGGGAAGGGCCACAGATACCACCCCCCCTCTTGCCCACCCTCTGCTGGACATGCAGAAGCTCTTTTCAGTGACATAGTCATGTGAGCGGTGGGTAGGAGGGGCCATAAGCAGCCCAGCCAGGATCCTGATGGGAAGTGGTTTGCTGGCCCTTGAGACTTGTGTCTGCTGACATGAGCCATGACCCACAGCTGCCTCTTCCCATTAGACTTGGCCCAAGAAGTTAGAGCCAGCATAGGCTTGTCCAGGCCTCCAAGACCCGTCAGGCCGTGTGAAGAACACAATTGGATGGGCCACCCTATAGTCCAGCCCTTGCTTGCTTTGGGGACCTCAAGAACGAGATGGGACTGCATGAACCCCCTAACACTTAGCCAGGCCCTCCTCACTCCAGGGCCCTTTCTGATGTTGCCAAGGAAACTGACGCAGCAGCTAAGAGAGCCCTACCGGGTCTCCATGACAACCTATAACAGCACACCAGGATCCATCATCTGTGATGTCACCTGAGCCCTGAATGGGTGTTTCCACTCCTGCCACACTTGTTACAACCAAACGTCAGTCTTATAGTAGGGCCCTGTCCCAAAGCACCTCACAGCCTGCCTGCCCCCAACCCTCACATACCCCAGATATATGAGTAAGGAGGACTAGCTCATGTCCAATTTATAGCTGGGTACCCAGAGACTGGGATGGAGGCAAGACCCAGGAACCTGGAGGGAGAGCCAGGACTAGAAACCAACCCTCCTCATTACATCTCCCCTCTGTGTCCCGGCGGCCACCCTAGGTCTGAAGAAGGGATGAGCTCTGGGCAGTGGTGGCACCAAGTGGTGCTAAGAGCTCCCCCCACTTCTCCCTGCATCGGTGCTCCTCCTGGATGGGTGTCTGAACCTCCAGGTCTTGCGTGTGTCCTGAACAAGCAGGTCCAGACTAGGAATAGGGCGAAGGAGGGAGACATTGGAGGCTCTTAAAGTGGCTGGATCCAGCCCTGATCCAGTTCCTGGTCCAGTTCCACCACTTTCTGCTCCTGCTGGCATCTGACACCTGCCTGCCAGGATTTCCCCTACTTTGGGCAACTACCAGCCCAGAAACAGAATGACCAGGGCGGGGGCCAGGGCCAGGTATTTTTAGCAGAGTTGCTGGCAGCTGTCTGGAGGGTGCTGGGGGTTGAGGTGGTACTGAGTTCATCCTTTCCCTGCTCTGGGCCTGTGTTCCTTCCCCAGGATTCAAGCTGAAACCTCTAGCTGCAAACACTGCCAGAGGGCCTCCCTTCCCTATCCCCTCCCCCAAGTAGCTCTCAGAGGCCCCCAGGGGTTTATGGGGTGACACTCACCCTCACCCTGAAGGGCAAACTCATCAGGCAGAAACTTCAACTTCCCATAGCAGGGAGGAGTGGGAAGAACTTGGTGTTGGGGCTAGAAGTCGGATTTAGGACCCCTAAATTCCAGCTCAGATACGGGATAGTGGGGAGTGGATGTCAATGGGCAGAGAAGGGTGAAGTCTGTCCAGTCTGTAAATGTTCTGCTTGCTTGGGCGACAGGCCAGGGCAGGGCAAGAGGGGGGTGGAGGGGGGTGGTGGTGGTGGTGAATTTACTTTTAAAGGGCCAGACCTAATTCTTCCCCAGAGAGGGGTTGGCACAGTTTGGTTGGTCCTTGCCCCCACCCATCACGGCACCCTCCCCGCTACACCTCCTCAGCACCATTCACATCCCCTCCCTACTTCTTCCCCCTTCCTTGCCTCCCCCATCACTCTCTCTCACACACACACGCACACACCACGCACCACACACACTCAGACCCGGGCTTTGTCTGCCAGTCTGCCCTGCTCCGCCCTGGCGGGTGGGGCGGGGTCTCGGTGGGTGTGAGGTCCTAGGAGGAGGGTGTGGGATCCCTCCTGGGGAGAGGGGGACAGACACGTCAGCCCCAGCCTCAGCGTGGACGGGGGCGAGCGCGGGGGCGGGCAGAGGCTTAAATAGGCTGCTCCCGAGCCCGGACCCAGTGCGGACCGAGAAGCACCGGCTGTGACAACATTGAGTGCGCAAGCCGGGGTCTGCGATCCGAGCGCGGGACCTTGTCCTGACCGTGTCTGTGCGCGAGCGAGGGGGTGAGTGTCCTGGCGGAACGCGGTGGGGGTGGTCGCAGCGTCAGGGCTGCTGATGGACAAGTCAGGAGGATGGGTCACCAGTCAGGGCGCAGGGACCTCCGCGCCCGGGATGGGACTCGGCAGGACGTCGGTTGCGAGCATCTGGCCGGACCCCGGGTCGGGCAGGCGCGCCGGGGTCCAGCCTCCCCCTCCATCGCCACCGTGGCTGACGAGGCCGTCCCGATTCTTCCCCAGACGGCGTCCGACGTGATGACTCTGAATGGCGGCGGCAGCGCAGCGGGTGGGAGCCGCGGCGGGTGCCGGGAGCGCGAGCGCCGTCGGGGCAGCACGCCCTGGGGCCCCGCGCCGCCGCTGCACCGCCGAAGCATGCCGGTGGACGAGCGCGACCTGCAGGCGGCGCTGGCTCCCAGTGCGCTGGCCACGGCCGGGGCGGGCACCCGGACCCAGGGCCCGAGGCTGGACTGGCCTGAGAGCTCCTCGGACTCGCTCAGCTCAGGGGGCAGTGACTCGGATGAGAGTGTTTACAAGGTGCTGCTGCTGGGGGCGCCCGGCGTGGGCAAGAGCGCTCTGGCGCGCATCTTCGGTGGTTTAGAGGACGGGCCTGAAGCAGAGGCCGCAGGTGAGGGGCTGGGGCTGTTCAAAGGAGGGGAGATCCCAGGGTTAGGACTCGGGGCTACAGGGCTGGGGACCTGGAATAAAAGTGGCAAATACCAAGGGATTTGAAGGTACTTTCAGAATCATGCCTCTACCTACCCATTTCACAGTTGGGGAAATTAAGGGAGAAGGGACCCTTGGTAGAAGAAATGCTGAGTGGAAGGCCCGGGGCACATATATGTCTACTCTAGGATCGGGCAGGACAGCCCTTCCTGCCAGATGGACAGGAACACAGTCAGAGGGAGTTTCTAGGAGAGGCGCCTTAGGTGACCGAGGCCCCCAGAGGATGTGACTAGCATTATTCTAACTCAGGCCACTGTGGTCAGAACCACCCAGGCAACGGGTGGGCAGGGAGCAGAGGAATTGCTAGCTTGGGGAAGGGGTGTCTAGGTGGGGGTCAGGCACAGCATGCCTTCCCTCTCCACCCCCCCCACTGCCCTCCCCCCACTTCTGTTGCCACATAACAGCCATCAGTGGACAGGAGGGTTGGGAGGGGGGCTCTGGGGAGAGTTGGGGTGTGTGGCCGGAATAGGAAACCTGGCACCTGGGGTTTGGGGGAGGCTTTTTGGCAGCCAGCAAATAACCTGACTACTTACTGGTTTCCTGTCTAGGGCACACGTATGATCGCTCCATCATGGTGGATGGAGAAGAGGCATCGCTCATGGTCTATGACATTTGGGAGCAGGTAGGATGCAGGCTGAGACCCAGGGCGGGGTGGGAGGGGTGAGCTGGGGGTAGGGGCCTGCTGGGAGCAACAGTTTGTAGCTGGGGCACGAGGACTGTTGGGTAGATGTGTGTGTGTATATCTTCTTTAGGATGGGGGCCACTGGCTACCTGGCCACTGCATGGCCATGGGGGATGCATACGTCATCGTCTATTCAGTGACGGACAAGGGCAGCTTCGAGAAGGCCTCAGAGCTGCGGGTCCAGTTGCGGCGGGCGCGGCAGACAGATGACGTGCCCATCATCCTAGTGGGCAACAAGAGCGACCTGGTGCGCTCCCGTGAGGTCTCCTTGGATGGTGAGCAGGGTGGGGGTCAGAAAGGGAGGGAGATCCTGGCTGGGCTGCGGTCCACTCAGGCTTGACTCAGCTTGAGTCCCCGGGGGAGCGTCAGTGGCTAAAAATGTTCAGGAAGAAAACTTGTGGGGGGAGAAGGAGAGAGCTGCTGTCCTCCCACAGGACTCCCCCAAACCTGAGAGTGCTGGGGACAGGACCAAATGCACTAGGAGAGGTGGCGGCTGCAGGGTCACCTCAGGGCCCTCCTCTCCTGTCCTCTGTGGCCCTGGCCTGACAGACGAGGAGTGAGGAGAGTGCCTGGAACCAGGCCAGGAGGTCAGAGCCTGGACCCAGGCCTGGGCCAGTCTTGAAGTAGGCTTGCCCCTGGGGAGGACCCTGCCCTCTTGGGCTGAGTATCCTCCTTTTCGGCCCCCAGAACTGAGCCCCTTAGAGGAACCTCGCAGTGACTTGGTTACATACCCACCATTCCACTGGTCATTCATCACGATATAAAACACTAAGCTATCCAACAAAGTTTTCATTCTCCTGTGTTGACGACTGCAGCACTTCCATTTACGTATCAGACTTCAAATTATTTCAATAGATGAGTCTCCTTTTGTGGGCCTTTCTGAGCTCCTTAAACTCATACACCCAGTTGGGTGACCAGCAATACCTGAGACACTCCATACAGGGTTGGGGTCTCGGTTTCTGAGGACCCAGGGCTCCACTGTCGCTTACCCATAGGTTCCTGAGTGGTAGCTGCCATGGGGTGGCCAGGGTTTGAGGGGCTCCTCACGCACCCACCCTTTGTTGACTGGTTTGTGCCTGTCCCCACCTACACCAGAGGGCCGGGCCTGTGCGGTGGTCTTTGACTGCAAGTTTATTGAGACCTCAGCTGCACTGCACCACAACGTCCAGGCGCTGTTCGAGGGCGTCGTGCGCCAGATACGCCTGCGCAGGGACAGCAAAGAGGCCAATGCACGTCGGCAAGCAGGTACCAGGCGGCGAGAGAGCCTTGGCAAGAAGGCGAAGCGCTTCCTGGGCCGCATCGTAGCACGCAACAGCCGCAAGATGGCCTTCCGTGCCAAGTCCAAGTCTTGCCACGATCTCTCGGTGCTCTAGGCCTCAAGGGCACTCCCTGTGTTGTGCAGATCATTGGACAGATTGGTGGGCTGGCCCAGACTCTGGTATCCCCCACCTCATGGTCATGGACAGACAGTGCTGCCCAGGGAGGTGGCTTCCACTGGCCGTCGAGGGCTGGGCCCAAAGAGGCGCTTGGGCAGGCCCATGTGTGTCCCAAGCAGCAGCCCGAGCCCAGCTCCTGGGACAGCTCTGTGTGTGGGGAGAGGACGCTGCCTCTCTCTCCACCTGGTGTGCATGCCCTGGAGGGTGGCTGTTCAGTGCGGTGGCTATTTGTTTACAGGCAGATTTTTGTAATAAAGATTATTTCCTGATAGTTGGAGGCTGTGGACTCTGTGTTTTCTCCTGGGAGGGGAGGGGCTGCAGGAACAGGCAGGCTTCCCGAAGTGTGTGGCCTTGACTATCCTAATGTTTGGGCCCAGATGTAGCCAGCTGCGTCAGAGGGGGCAGGTGTGATTGGGGCCTGCTTTGGGGTCCCAGCAGCAGGAGGAGACATGAATCCCTCCCAGGTGTTATCCAGATTCTTCACTAACCACTGGGGCCTGGCATTGCCCAGTTGGTTGAGGGTTCAATCACTCCACTGTGTGTAAGGGAAACCGAGGCTGCCCGAGGGACCTCACCCTGCCCCAAGTCTCATGGCCGAATAAGAACCCTGGGTTTGGCCCTCCAGCTGGTGTCTCTACCCTGCTCCCTCCACAGGGGCTGGAAATGCACTGGAGGGAGGGGTTGTGTGGCTGTGGGGACTTCAAGACTCCCTGGCTTGTTAAGGGTGAGGTGAGAAAGGCACATCCTATGAGCTTGACTCCTAATAGCTCCCCACCTCCTTGCTGAGGCTGGGTGACTGAGGGCCCTCACTGTTCCCTCCACTGTGAGTGGCCTGGCCAGAACGTCCCATGCTTATAGTATTGGCAGGAACAGGTCCCTGGAGCCCTCCCAGCCTGGAATGAGAGGCCTTGCATCTGTGTGGGAATGTGTGCATGATCACTGAGAGAAGCGTGCCTGTCCCCGCTCCCCCACCCCCCTCACACCCGGAATGGAGAGCCCTTATGGGCACAGGTGCCTGCAGTTATGTAGGTCTTTTCAGGAACAAGCGTCCCCATTCAGCAACGGCAGGTTGGGCACTAAAGTGCTTGCCCGAGGTCACACAGGTAGAAGTGGTTGAATGGGGACTGGCATATGGAATGGGGTGCGCTGGTTTCCAGAGCTTGGAGGCAGCCTGGGGCAAGGCTGGGTGTTTCTGAGAAGGTTCCAGGCCAGAGTCCATACATTCCTCCATTAGTTCAGCTTGTTCATTCCACTGGGAGCCCTCGCAGCCTGGTTAGAGCCCTGATCGCAGTTGTTCAACGGCAGGAGGAGGTCCGTGTATGGGACCTCTGTGACTAACCCACATGCCCCCCCAGGGCAACGTTAACCAGTTCAAAGTTTCTGCTGCTCTCCCCTCCCCCAACATACTTCAAGGCATGCGGAAGGTCTGGGTTTCTCAGGCAGGTAAAGGTCTCGAAGCCTGAAGGAGAATCCAGACCTTCCTGCTTCTGCCACTTATTGGCTGTGTGACCCTCGGCAAGCCGCTCAACCCCTCTGTGCCCCAGTGTGTGACATGGGGATGGTGTCCACTTCAGAATACAGAGAGTGGAATAATGAAGTCATGTGCTTAGAGCAGGCACATTGTAGGAGCTTAACACACGCAAGACCCCTCCACATCCCCACACTGCACTGCTCCAGGCTGGGGTGCCTGGGGTGACCCTGAGGCAGGCACACAGCTTGTGACAGGCAAGACTGAGTGCAGTTGAGGGGTCCTGGCCCAGCCCCCAGCCTGAGAGAAATTAACCAGATATACAGTGGGAAGGACTCGGGGGGAGACCATGGGAAGCTCTGAGGACAAGGAGAGATTAGAGACCTTATGACCTTTCCCACCCTCCCCGCCTTGTTCTGGACTCCCAGGCCGCAGAAGCTTCTCTTGGCTCTGCTTGGCTGCCTCCCTGGGGGAAGGGCCCCTGGACAGCCCTGCAATTCTCTCAAGGTCACCTGAGCTGGCTCGATCTTCTCTTTCCGCCTCAGAGGCACGCGACTGTCTGTTGTCTCAGCCCTTTCAGTGTCCAGGGACTAGTGTGAGCACTTAGGGAGCTTCAGGGGATCTCACAGGCCATTGTCCCCTCACCTATTGCCCCACTGGTGGGTGGTCTGGAGCCCTGAATGCCCAGTTCAGGTGGTGTCCTGCTCATCTCTCCTTCGCGTGCAGCCTCAGCTCCTGGTCTTAGTTCCACAAGACAGCGGGGAGCTGCTGAGGCTGGGCAAGGACCGTCACTGCTGGGTCCCTGCATGCTGCCCTGGAGGGGCTCTCAGTCTGATGGGAGAGACAGACAGTACAAATCTGGTGTCCTCTCTGCGTTGATAGAGATAGCACATGGCATGGGGTGGGGGTATTCTCAGAGGAGAAGCCTGAACAAACCTGGGAGCTCGGGGAAGGTTTCCTGGAGAAGGGAAGATGAGCTGAGTAACGACGCCTGAGCAGGTGCTCACCAGACAAATGAAGTGGTGGGAAGGGCATCCAAACAAAAGGAACAGAGTGGGCCAAGGTGGGGCTGCGGGAGGTGCATGAGGGAGAAGTGGGATCGAATCTGGAGCCATAGAAAAAGTAGTCGTCTCTCTGTTTCCATGGGAGATTGGTTCCAGGACGCCCCAAGATACCCAAACCCAGGGATGCTCAAGTCCTTCATATAAATGCTGCAGTATTCGCATATAACCTATGCACATCCTTCCGTATACTTTAAATCATCTCTATCGTATCTAGTATATTTTATAATCATCTGGTAATACCTACACTTATAATACCTAATACTTAAATCATCTTACAAAACCTAACACAATGTAAGTGCTATGTAAACAGTTGTTATGCTGTATTGTTTAGGGAATAATGAGAAGGAAAAAAGTCTGTACTTGTTTAGTAAGATGTAACCATCGTAGGCCTAACTACACATCAACAACATAATTTCTTTTTTGAATATGTTTGACCTATGGTTTGTGGAATCTGCGGATGGGAAACCCACAGACGGTACTGTCCAGGCCCAGAGGGCTAAGAAGTGCCCACTGGGCTGTGTAGGGGTGGGAGGAGTGCCAGGCCGAAGAGCTCCCCACCTCCTGGGGCTGGCAGTGGCGGATGCTGAGCAGCCCCCAGCTTTCCAAAGTCAATGAATAACCTGGGGGGCTGGGCAAGGCCAGGCCTGCTGCTGTGGGCCCAGTGGTGTTTTCCATTCCTGAGCGAGCGTGGCGGGACCGCCTACCTGCTCAAGTGTACGCCCTGCCTGCTCAAGTGTCTGCCCTTCCCTACTCCACCCAGCCAGGTCCAGCCTGCACTCCTTGGAGAAAAACCTGCTCACCTGGCAGCTGGACCAAGGGAGCCAGCTTTAGGCACCAGTAGGTGAAGGCCTGGGCGTTGAGGGTGGAGGGTGGGCAGGGCTGAGGTAGGGTTGGTGGTGGGGGAAGGAGAAACACTGCCTTGTCCCTCCGCCATCCGGGGAAGACCGGAGTGGTTGTCCACGCTCCGTGTGCCCAGCTCCGTGCTGAGTGCTGGAAAATGCCAAGATGAGGGCAGGGTTCCTCCCCTGAGGGGGCTCCGAGTGTGAAGGATGGCAGTGGAAGGAAGAGCAGTCCTGGAGACCCTGAACCAAGAGTCCTCTGTTCCAGGAGGAATTCTCCTTGTGGTTCATTAATCCTCTGTGACCTTGGTCAGGCCCTGTCCTTCAGGCCTTGCCTGCAACATGAGGCAACTGCTGTCATCAGGGTCTTTCCAAACTTGTGTGATTTTTCAGGGCTGCTCTGGGGGGGCTAAGGTGGGAAGGAGACAGAGGTCTGGAGATGGAAGACCCACGGAGATCCTTGTGGGGCAAGAGCCAACAAGCAGCAGGGTGGCTGGGCCTGGGGGCCTTGGTGGGCCTGACTGAGCGGCTGGACACTACCCTGCCAGCCATGGGGAGCCACCGGCCCTTCTAAGGGGAGGAAGAGGAGGCCAGTCTGTCGCGAGGTCCCTCTGTCTGTGTATTTGGAATAAGCTGAGGCAGGGGACAAGGGTGGTGGCAGTGTCCACGTGGGTGGGCTGGGGAGGGCAGCTTTGAGAGTTGATGGTACAGCATTGAAAGACAGGGGACAGGAGGAGGCCTGGCTGCCTGCCCCATAGTGATCCGGTAGGAGGAGGTTCACCTGAAGGAGGGACTGTTACAACCCATGGCGCTTGGAGAAGCCAAGGCCTTGGAGCTGAGTGGGGATGAGGAGAGGAATACTTTCTAGGGGGAAAGGGGTGGGAGAGGCCTCCTGCCCACCAATCTGGGCTGGATCCTCACTGCCATGTCCCTCAGGCCCGTCCTGACCATGGTCCCTGCCTGGCTGTGGCTGCTTTGCCTGTCCATCCCCCAGGTGAGCTGAGCCCTGCTCCCCTCCTTCAGATCCTGGCTTTGGGATAGGCACCCTTGCTCCCCACACCACCTGGACCCGTTACACCTACCATAGATGGTAGTAGTTGGGGGCAGGGGATCAGAGCTGGCTATCGGGGTCATGAGGGTGGATGCGCTCAGGTATGGCCAGGTCCAGGGAAGAGGCAGAAATTCCCCTCCCTGTTAGGTCCCCAGTGCCAGGGCAGGAAGATAGAGCCTGGTGACAAGGTGAGAATCCTCCCACAGGCTCTCTCCGAGGCCCAGCTTGCAGAGCTGCATGTGGAAGTCCCAGAAAACTATGGTGGAAAGTTCCCTTTGTACCTGACCAAGGTGAGCTTGACCAAGGTGTACCTGACCAAGGTGGGCTGCCCTCCCCAAATCCTGCTTGCTTCCCTGACCTCCAGCACTCTTTTTCCTTCTTGCTCTGGCTTACTTTTAAACCCTGCTCTCTGGAGAATATGCAATACAGCGTGTATGACTAGCAAGATTTTAATTCCAGAAGAAAGTAGATCTTTAAGTTAAAGAATGAAGTATTGGAAGAAGAGTTTCAGGCTTTAGAAAGAAGGGCAGGGAGTATTAGGGAGCATCAGGTACAGGACTGAATCTCAGTCCTGTTACTGGCTGTGTGACCTCTCCGAGCCTCAGTTTCCCCACCTATAAAATGGGGCCATCCCCCAGGCCTGGCCTCCACCCCTTTCACCTCTGTTCTCCCCCACCAGCTGCCACTACCCCGTGGGGAGACTGAGGGCCAGATTGTGCTGTTAGGAAACTCAGGTATGGCAGCTGAGAGTCCCTTTGCTGTGGATCCCGAGTCCGGCTTCCTGATGGTGACCAGAGCCCTGGACCGAGAGGAACAGCCAGAATACCAGCTACAGGTAGGGCTGGGTCAGGTGTAGGGGGCGGGGGGCAGCGAAAGCAGGGCGGGGCACTAACTACCCTCCCCTGCAGGTCACCCTGGAGACTGACGATGGACGTGTCTTGTGGGGCCCACAGCCTGTGCTTGTGCATGTGAAGGATGAAAACGATCAGGTGCCCCATTTCTCCCAGGCCATCTACAGCGTTCAGCTGAGCCAGGGCACCAGGCCTGGTGAGTGGTCAGGGAAGCCAGCTCACAGCAAGGTCAGGTGAGCATTGATGGGAGAGCAGAGAGTAAAGAGATGGCCAGAGGCAGCATACGAAAAGGGCAGCCATGGTCCAAGCCGACTTCTCCCATTTCTGTCCCATCCTGCACTCCTCTATCCCACTGAGGGTCCTCAGGTGAGTCCCATCCACATTGGCCTCGGTTTGCTCACCTGTGAAGTGGGGTAAAAAGCTGTGGCTGACCTTGAGTCCTGATGTGATGATGGATAGAGAAGGGAGGACCAGGAAAAGATAGGGAGGCGTGGGAGTCTCTCCCATCCTCCATATCCCTTATGGTTTGCCCTCTCCGTACATACCAGGCATTCCCTTCCTCTTCCTTGAGGCTTCGGATGAGGATGAACCAGGAACAGCCAACTCAGATCTCCGATTCCATATCCTGAACCAGGCCCCAGCTCAGCCTTTCCCAGACATGTTCCAGCTGGAGCCTCAGCTGGGGGCTCTGGCCCTCAGCCCTAAGGGTGAGCCTCAGCTGGGTGTGATGAGGAGGGAGATTTGGGGACAGCTGGGAAGGACGGGTTGGAGCTTGAGAAATAAAGGAGGAGGAAAGAACATTCTAGATAGAGAGTTTCAAGGCAAAAGGCCATGCTTGAACCATGTATGGGGGCAGGATCAGGCATGGAGAGTTAAGAAATGGTATGGAAGGAATGCCTCAGCCTTACGCTCTGGAGACCTGGGCCTGAGGGACAAAGATAAGAGAGACCTGAGGGGTTGTAGCCTAGGACATTGCTCGGAATGACAGCAAGAGAGACCTAGACCTTGGAGTTCAGACCAAAGGCATGGTCGGGGGATAGGAAGAAAAGCCAGTCATATGCCCACCCACCCGGCCACCCATTCACTCATCTACCACTCAACCACATATGCAGTTCGTTTATCCAAACATCCATCCAAACGAACTCATCCACACACCCAAATCCCCACCCATCTTACTGCTCCCCAAACTCCAATCCATTCACCCACCTAGTCAACCATCCATTCATCCAACTGGTCATCTACTCATCTACTCATTCACCCGTGTACTCTTCCCACCCCTGTCCTGGTGATCCACCCATCCAGGCCATCAATCTTTCATTGTGTGGATAGATATGGAAGTGACTTTGCAAAGTTCAGGTCCTGGTTGGATGCTCACAATAGTGCTGAAAGTCCTTCTCATCCCTTCGCCAAGAGAGTATCCTGAACATGTGCCATATGTTTGGCTTTGTGTTTGGTACCTTGCTGAGAAGGTGCCCTGAAGCCCTGCTCCCTAGCCCCCTCCTCAGCTGACCACCCTTTCTCTTCTAGGGAGCACCAGTCTAGACCAGGCTCTGGAGGGACCCTACCAGCTGTTGGTACAGGTGAAGGATATGGGTGACCAGGCCTCAGGTCACCAGGCCACAGCTACTGTAAATATCTCCATAGTAGAGAGCACCTGGATGCCCCTAGAGCCTATCCACCTGGCAGAAAATCTCAAAGTTCCATACCCACATCATATTTCCCAGGTGAGTAAATGGTCATCAGTGGCTGAAGTAGCCCCATGGATGGTGCAGCTGGACCCGAGTCTCATGGAGGTTTTGGGGGTGGGCCGGAGGCCCAGCTTGACCCCACATCCCCTCCTACCTGTGCTCTTCCCTCCACTATCCCCATCAGTTCTCATTGGAGGCCCTGGGGACCAGACCCACAGCCCTTCAACTGCTATCCTCTGGCAGGTGTGGCTCTGTGCTGTGATGTCCTGAGCTTGCCTCAGGCTTCCTCAGGGAGAACAGCTGTCACCCCCCTGCTGTGCCCTACTGCCCTGGGGATTGTCACTCAGGCCAGGAATGTCTCAGGCCTCCTCGAGGAATGCCCTTGGGTCAGGCACGGCCTGAGGGAAGAGAATCAAACAACCTGGTCATTCAGGCACTTTGGGCAGGGTCCAGGCTTGGACCAGTGCAAAGCCACCATGGGACTGCCACAACCACAAGTGCCCCAAGCAGAAGCGCCCTACCTGGATTCAGGAGTGACAGCCACTTGCCTGGGATCACACAGAAATTGGGTCACACAGGAATAGTTGGAAAGTAAGGGCTGACCCAGGCTGCTCCTGCCTCTCATCCTGGGGAGTCCTCATTCTGTGTCCCCCTCCCAGGTACACTGGAGTGGTGAGGATGTGCATTATCACCTGGAGAGCCAGCCCCCTGGACCCTTTGATGTGGATACAAAAGGGAAACTCTACGTGACCATGGAGCTGGACCGAGAATCCCAGGCTGAGGTGAGATGAGGTGAGGGGGGAAGCCAGGAGGGCAGGCTAAGGGGTGCTTGGTCATGGTCTGGTTGGCTTCTGGGGGTGTCACATCCCCCACAGGCACTGAGGCAGTGACAGAGCACCCTGGAGAGCCGGAGCTGGCCATCAGAAGGGAACCCAGACCCAGGCGAGGCGGGAGCCGCCCTTGGCTTTCCACTGAAGTCCCCCACTGCCCACTGCAGTACCTGCTCCAGGTGCGGGCTCAGAACACCCATGGAGAGGACTACACAGAACCTCTGAAGCTGCTGGTGGTGGTGATGGATGAGAATGACAACGCGCCTGCTTGCCCCACACGTGGCCCCCCAATCCGCATCCCTGAGCTCAGTCCCGCAGGTGGGATATAGGCCTTGTCAGGGGCTGGAGGAAGGGTGAAGTCTCTATGAACCATCCCATCATGCTCTTCTTTGGGATGGGGCCAGCCTTAATGACCTCCACAACACACACACACACACACACACACACACACACACACGAGCTCAGGTTCGGTCCAGCACAAAAGAGGAATGGGTGAAGGAAGGCCTCCAGGCTGGGCCCTGGTCCCACCCATGTGGGTGCTGTCTTTGCAGGCACCGAGGTGACTAGGCTGCTGGCAGAGGACATGGATGCCCCCGGCTCCCCCAATTCCCATGTTGTGTATCGGCTGCTGAGCCCTGAGCCTGAGGAGGGAACAGAGGGGAGAGCCTTCGAGCTGGACTCTGCCTCAGGCAGTGTGACACTGGGGGCTGTCCCCCTCCATGCCGGCCAGGACATCCCTCTTCAGGTACTAGCGGTTGACCTAGGAGGAGCAGAGGGAGGTAAGTGCTCAGGTAGTGACCCTGATGATGACCCAGGCTCCTGCCCCCTTTGTTCCTATCCCGGCCTCCCCAACATGCCCTCCCCTGCCTCAGGTCTCAGCAGCACGTGTGAGGTCACCGTCACCATCACGGACATCAATGACCATGCTCCAGAGTTCACCACTTCCCAGGTAAGCAGGAGCAGGGGAGGGGACCCCGGGGAGGCGCTGATGGGGGGCTCACGGCCCATCCAAATGTCTCCAGATTGAGCCCATCAGCCTCCCTGAGGACACAGAGCCTGGGACTCTGGTGGCCACACTCCTGGCTACCGATGGCGACCTTGAGCCCGCCTTCCGCCGCATGGACTTTGCCATTGAGGCAGGGGATGTGGACGGGGCCTTCGGCCTGAAATGGGAGCCCGATTCTGGTCATGTCCAGCTACTCCTTCTCAAGGTAAAGGGCTTGGGGTCGGGAAAGGGCACACACATACACAAATGCATGCATAAGTGAGCCACACCCCAGCCCACACAGTGACCCAGGCCCCACTGGTTCCAGAACCTCAGCTATGAGGCAGCTCCAAGTTACCAGCTGGTGGTGGTGGTGCGGAGCGAGGCAGAGCTGGTGGGGCCAGGCCCGGGCCCTGGAGCCACAGCCACAGTGACAGTGCTGGTGGAGAAGGTGGTGCCACCCCCCAAGTTGAACCAGGAGAGCTATGAGGCCAGCGTCCCAGTCAGCACCCCGGCCGGCTCCCTCCTGCTGACCATCCAGCCCTCAGACCCCATGAGCAGTCCCCTCAGGTGAGTCAGAAGCGCAGCCCCTTCCCTGGGCTGGACCCTCCCTGCTCCCCAGGGCCTCAGAGGCAACTCACATTACCTATGCAAAATTCCTCAGACCTGGCTAATGCCAAGGTTGTGACTCCTTGGGGAGGATCAGGGCAGCATGAGCTGGACAGGACACGAAGAGGGGTATTTGGAGCCCATGAGAGCTCAGACGGTGCCTCCTCATGCTGTTGGACTGGGCCTCCTCCATCATCATCGTCCAGTCTGCTGCCCAATCCTGGTCCCTTCATGGGGTAACCTGGGACTAGTGGAGTTGAGTTAAGCACCCCCAGGCTCTGAGAGTCCCTCTCCTACCAACAATATCTGTGGTTCAAGCCCTGCCCCCCAATAAGTCCCTGAAGCTGGAGAGAGAGACTAGGTACCCCAGGGAACTGCTGCCACCCCCAAGTCACAGAGAGGGTATGGAACTTGAACAGGTCACACGGCCCTGGAGGTCTCTGAGCAAGACCCCATATATGATAGTCACAGAGAGGGTATGGAACTTGAACAGGTCACACAGTCCTGCCTGGAGGTCTCTGAGCAAGACCCCGTATATGATCCCAGTGCCTCCCCACCCCCATCTTCTCTGGGCCTCAGGTTCTCCCTGGTCAATGACTCAGAGGGCTGGCTCTGCATCAAGGAGGTCTCCGGGGAGGTGCACACGGCCCGGCCCTTGCAGGGTGCCCGGCCCGGGGACATGTACACAGTGCTCGTGGAGGCCCAGGATGCAGGTATGGACAGGCAGTGGTGGGGCCTCTGGGAGGGATACAAGCCTCAGACAGACAGACGGATAGGCAGGACAGAACTGCCTCCCTGGGGCCCTTGCTGGCATATACTCTGCCCCACGCAGGAGGGAGGGGTGAGGGGCTGGGTCCAGTGTCCCTCTCTGAGAACGCTTGGCCTCCGCCTCCCTCTCATACCATCCTTTTGCTACCCCCCTAACCCTGTCCCTTATCCCCTGAGGGCTTCTCAGGCATATCGGCTTCAGACGCAGGCTGGGAGCAGAGGGTGAGGGGCTGGGCAGATGGAAGGAGGATGGGGCTCTCCTGGGGCAGGCGTGCCAAGAGATAAGCCTGAATGGGACCCTGAGGCCAGGTGAGGAGGACTCTGAGTGACGCTGTGGCAGGATGAAGAGCTGGTCCAGGGGCAGGTAAGTCAGGGAGGCCGGCGTTAGCTCTGTGCTGGGCTGCCCTGTGGTGCAGCACAGACCCAGCAGGAGTGGCTCCTCTCCAGCCAGGGCATCTCCACGTCGCTGGGCCCTGGCACCAGCAGTGGGACTGGCGGTTAGTGGGGCAGTGAGGACAAGCTTGGCTTCCAGAAAAGCACAAAAAGAAAGGCGTGGCCGCTGTTGGGATAGTGACTCGAGGGCAGTACATTGTGAGGAAGAGACCGGTGTGGGATGATGATGGGGATGGAGAGGAGGGGGTGGAATGGAGGGAGGGACTGTGGCAGGGGAATCAGCAGGGTGAGTCTGATGGGGACTCCGGACTCAACCCCACCGCCACAAGGCCCCGGGCCAGCTCGGCACTGCCTCCTCTGCAGGTGAGCCCACACTGAGGACCGCTGTGACCCTCGTGATCCACTTCCTGAAGGCCGCTTCTGCCTCGGCCCCAGCTCTGCCCCTGGTGCCCACCCAACACCTCTGCACCCCCCGCAAGAACCATGGTGTGGTTGTCAGCGGAGCCAGTGAGGACACTGACCTGGCTGATGGGCACGGTCCCTACCATTTTGCCCTTGGTCCCAACCCCACAGTGCAGCGGGACTGGCGCATCCAGGCTCTCAATGGTGTGTGGTGGGGAAGGGGGGACGCTGTGGCCCAGGCAGGGAGGGGGTGGCACTTGAAGTGAGATGCCCTTCCACTGTGGGGCTGGGGCGGGGCTTAGGGGGAGCAGCCCCCAGAGGGCCTGGGCAGGCTCGTGATTCTGATCACTGTTTATGGTTCCAACAGGTTCCCATGCCTACCTCACCTTGGCCCTGCACTGGGTGGAGCCACGTGAATACTCTGTCCCTGTAGTTGTCAGCCACAATAACCGGATGTGGCAGCTCCTGGTCCGAGGTGAGGCCAGGGCTCTGGTGAAGCCTGCAATTCCGGAGGGAACTACCGAATGCAGGGGGAGAGGCTGGGTACACGTGTTTGCAGGCTCACCTGGGCAGCATATACCTGGGCACACCTGCACATCTGTGGCTGGGCATACAGACTCCTGCATGCAGGCACACGCACAGAGGAGCATGCATGCTCCCCACACACGAATACATACATGTCCACAAAAACACACATACCAGCCAGCTGGGCCAGGTTGGGAGCTCCAAACAGCTGGGGAGACCCTACTACCACCACTTTTAACTCTCCTCCCTTGCCTCCCCCCAGTGATCGTGTGCCGATGCAATGCGGAGGGGCAGTGCATGCGCAAGGTGGGCCGCATGAAGGGCATGCCCACGAAGCTGTCGGCAGTGGGCATCCTCGGGGGCACCCTGTTAGCAATAGGTAATGGGGGGGCTGGGCTCCTGCAGGGAGGAGGGTGATGGATGATCAAAGCCACTGCCTCCGGATAAACAGTGTCTGTGTCCCCCTGGTGCTCTGCGTGCTGGAGAAATCCCCCCAACTCTCCTAGTCATTATGCTTTTGCCTCCTGTTATCACCTCACCACTGTCGTCATGGATAACAGCATTTACTGCTACACTATTACACAGTGACTGTGTGTCAGGCCCTTTGCCAAGCATAGCATTGTCACATTGAATCATTCCCACGACCCTGTGAGCAGATCCTGGCATCTCCCCATTTTCCAGATAAAGTCCCTGATGCTCAGAGAGGTTAAGTAGGTCGTCCAAGGTTACACAGCCAGGGTGTGGCAGAGCCCTGGTCTTTCTAGCTTAATTCCTTCAGTTCAAGCCTCTCTCTCCATCCTCTTTTTTTTCTTTAGCCCCCCTAAATTTTTTCCTGGCTGGTTTTCTTGGCTGGTAGCACAATGCTACACTACAATGTGTCTTTATTTAAAAAAAATTTTTTTAATTGATTTTAGAGAGGAAGGGAGAGGGAGAGAGAGAGATAATAAGATTAATGATGAAAGAGAATCATTGATCGGCTGCCTCCTGCACACCCCCTACTGGGGATCTAGCACCCAACCCGGGCATGTGCCCTTGACCAGAATCGAACCTGGGACCCTTCAGTCCGCAGGCTGACGCTCTATCCACTGAGCCAAACCAGCCAGGGCTACAATGTGCTTTTCTCTCAGAGGTCCATGGGAACAACTCATTGGCCTTCAGATGACTCCCACCCAAACTGTTCCGAAGAGAAAGGGACCTTGGAGGTGGGGAGTTCTGGGTGGCCTCTGGAGGCCTGGCCTGGTGAGAGCCGAGCAGGCCGAGCAAGTCAGGCTTCCTCAGGCACCAGGACCACAGGGTCATGCCAGCCCAGCCGCAGGGATGCTGGCTGGGAAATGCTGGTCCTCGTTAAACCAATACTAATAGCAGGGAGTCCCTAGTGATGGACAAGTCCCATGGCCCCTCCTGAAGGCTGATCCATCCCGCTTGGGCCCCTCAGGCATCTTCCTCGTCCTCATCTTCACCCACTTGAGCCTGGCGAGGAAGAAGGACCCGGATCAGCCAGCGGACAGTGTGCCCCTGAAGGCGGCGGTCTGAACGGTCCAGGCAGTCCCAGCTGGGAGGTTGGCCTCTGACTCCATCTGGATCTACTGGGAGAGGGCCCAGCACTGCAGCTCCACGGGGCCAGGTCAGAGCAGGAGCCCTTCACCTGCCCTGGGGTGAAGGCAACATCGCCAGACGTGTCTGTACACTGACTTTGTGGGCTGCCCGTGGGAGCGCTCCGAATGGCGGTATGTTTGTCCAATAATAAAGCCTCAGAGAACTGGGCATGGGCCCTAGTTCTCTGGACATGGGAGAGGGCCCAGCACTGCAGCTCCACGGGGCCAGGTCAGAGCAGGAGCCCTTCACCTGCCCTGGGGTGAAGGCAACATCGCCAGACGTGTCTGTACACTGACTTTGTGGGCTGCCCGTGGGAGCGCTCCGAATGGCGGTATGTTTGTCCAATAATAAAGCCTCAGAGAATTGGGCATGAGCCCTAGTTCTCTGGACACATGTGTCCAGGTGTCTGTGTGTGTGTGTGTTACCTGTGTCCACCTGCCCCATATCCTGCTGTTCAGAAAGGGTCTGGGGGCTCCCTCTTGGGAAAGTCACAGCGGTGAGATCTTGAAAAGGTGGGTCATTTTCACGGGCATTCAGAGACCACTGGCTGCAGACCCTGGATGGATCAATTCCATCCTGGCGATGGTTGGGAAGGGAGTCCTTGCGAGTATCATTTCTGGGTCTTCCTGGATACCATCTTTGCTACAAGGGGGCACCGTGTAAATCCATGTCTTGTGCTCATGTGCAAGCACACTTGTGTTCCTATGCATGTGTCACCTGCACACAGCGCTGGGTAGAGCTCTCTCAATCTCAGGAGGGGTCTGGGTAGGAATCGTGAAGGCCCCATGGGGCTAGAACAGGACAGGTGAGGGTCGGGATGGGTTCCTCTGCCCGAGCATTGACCCCAGGGCACCTTTGTGCTTCACACACAGGCTGGTCAGGCCACAGGGATTCTGCAGAAAGTCAGAGAAGGGGAACCCCTCAGATGGACACCGGGGGTGGGATAGAAACCCTTACATCAGCTCTGCCCCGGGTGAACCCTATCCCCGGGTCCAAGATGAAGCCATGGCCTTGGTGCCCTGCTGAGCCCTGACCACACCTCCAGACTGACCTCTAATCCCTGACCCTTGACTGACCCCAGATACATGCTGCTTCCCCACCCCTCCATCCCAATGGTCTCTAGGGAGTCAGAGTAGGACTTGTTGTCCTAGGCACCCTGAGCCGATGATGGTAAATCACGGGGAAGGGAGAAAAACAACCCCAGTGGGGCCCAGGCCCTATTTTTAGGAGATAATCTCTACTCCTGGCAGATTCTGTAGGATGGGGGCCAAGAGAGATGGGGCAGGCATTTTGGCTGGCCTGGGGGAGCCTGGGAGACTCAGCCAGGATCCCCAGTCCAGGGATGGACTCTGAGCCTGATCCCAGCCAAATGGAGGCTCTGCAGACTACTGTGGTCCAAGCCGAGTTTCCTCCCCTCCCCCTCTCCCAGGATCCTCTTCTTCGCCTGCATCCATGCAGATATCTTCAGGGGACAAAGCCCTTCGAAGGCAGCACCTCATCGAACCTACCCACCAACCTGGGAGGGCGGGATTATTTGCCCCACTTTCCAGTGGAAGATCTTGAAGGTCAGGGCTGCAACTGGAAGTCTTGGGAGCAGGGCACAAGGGGGGACTGTCTGGCTGAGGTTTGTCGTGTCACTTCTCCAGAAGTGTCCAGAGCCTTCAGAAGGTCTCTGCTCCCAGGAGATCCCTCAGAAGGGACCTTAGCCATCACCCAGGCCAACTCTTTCTTGTAAAGTTAGGGACGTGAATCACAAAGAAGGGGAGGGATCTTTCCAAGTCCATCCAGCCAGTGGGATGCAGCCCCTGAGCTGGAACCCTGCAGTCACCTGCTTTCTGTGTCCTTGTTCTGGATGGAGAGCTAGGGAGGGAGGTGGGTGGGTGGATACCTGGATGGATGTCTGGGTTAGTGAGCAGGTGGGTGGGGCACCAACAAAGAAAAGAGTGGGTGACAGGAAAAGGGCAAATTAAGGCATCTGCCCCATCTTGAGGGCTTTTTCTTCTTCTTTTTTTAAAAAAATCTTTATTATTGGAAGTATTAAATATGTCTCCCCTTTTCCCCTATTGATCCCCTTCTAGCCTCCCCAACCCAGGCCGTCACCACCCTATTGTCAGTGTCCATGGGGTTATGCATATATGCATACAAGTTCTTTGGTTGATCTCTCCCCACTCCCCCCAACCCCCCATCCCTGCCTTGCTTCTGAGATTCAGTCTGTTCCCTGCTTCTATGTCTCTGGATCTATTTTGTTTATCAGTTTATTTTGTGCATTAGATTCCACCTATGAGTGAGGTGATGTGATACTTGTCTTTCTCTGATGGCTTATTTCGCTCAGCATGATACTCTCCACTGAGGGCTTCTTTCTTGGGTCTCCAGGCTCCAGGCCGCTGTCTGTTTGTGTCCATGTTGGGGCTGACCACGAGGTCCACAATCCCCAGGGACCCAGGCTCAGTTCCCCGGAGCATCTCATAAGCCTCCCTTGTGATCCTCAGTCCATCTCTAGAGGAAAGTAAGGAACGGAGAGGGGACTGGCTTCTTCTGAGTCACAGAGGGAGGGAAACACGAAGCTGGCACTGGTTTGGGGGCTTGGTGGTGGGTCAGCAAGTGCTTGTGAAGGTCACGCTAATGAAGTGGGCCTCCCTCTGCAAGCAGCCAGGGCCCAGACCCTGCCAGGGCACGGTGGGCGATAATTGGTGGCTCAGTGTGGGCAGAAGAACTTGTGAGTCATGCTCTGCCTCATCCTCGCCGTGTGTTCCCAGGTGAGTCACTCCACCTTTCTGAGCTTGGGTTTACTTGTTGATAAAATGGAGCTGTTGGGAGGACTCCGTGAGATAACCCCCATCAGACGCATTTAGCACAGTGCCGGGCGTACAGCAGGAAGAGAACAGGAGGCCAGGCTTTTGAAAAGGGTGTGGAGAGGGGCCCGACGCCAGCACCCACGTGGCCCTGCTGGGTGGACCCTGGGCAAGACACCCCCCCTCTTCTGCCTTGGCTCCTGGCCATCTCCAAGGCTCTCTCTGGTTGATGTTGAGGGGTCTTGCAGGACTCAGACTGGCCTGGAGCCAGAAGCGGGGTCTGCCCCAGTGGGGAGCTCATGCTCCCCCTCTCCCAGGCCCCTTCCAGAGGCACGGGGCCAGATCAAAGGGACCCAGCACTGAGGATCAGAGGCAGGCTTGGAAAGAATGTAAACAAGAGGATATTTTTAAACTTTTTCCAGCCCTAGCGATTAGGGCTCTTGAAGCAAGAGGCCCAGAGGTCAGTCCAGCCCTCACACAAAGAAAGAAACAGTCTTGGGATCTCAGAGAGCCCCACCCCACCCACACCCACCTCTCCCACCCCAGGACCCTAGCTGGAGCCTCAGGGTGGAAGTTTTCCCTCCAATCTCAGCTCTGGCCGTCCTGCTGCTGCAGGATAGCATGTTTCTAATGAGAGGGCCTCACAGATGAGGGAGGACCCAAATAAATGATTGCAGGGGGTGGGGCCTACCTGGCAGGGCTAGTGTTGACAGACTGAGCTGGGAGACCCCTTGGCGGGCCTGTCACTTCATCAGAGGTGTGTGTGTGTGTGTGTGTGTGTGTGCGTGTGCGCTGGTGCACGCATGTGTGTCTGTGGGTGTGTAGTGCATGTTAGTGTGTGTGTGTGTGTGTGTGTGTGCACGTGCGTGTGTGTGCGCTTGTGCACGCATGTGTGTCTGTGGGTGTGTAGTGTATGTTCAAGTCTGGTCTGCCTGGTGTTACAATGTGTAAGCATGCCAGGAGCTCACCTCAGCCCCTCCCGTCCACCCTTTCCCTAGCATCCTTGGCCTCCTGCCCCAGGGACTCCTTGGGTCAGTGGGGCACATGGGGGAGACAGGAGGTAGGCTTGAGGGTCAAGGGGAAGAGAACAGGGGGAAGATGAGGAGAGCAAGGGGCTGGGAGTGGAGGGGTGAAGAGGCTGGGGGAGGGGCCTGGGTCCCGGTCTGACCCACGCAGTGAGTGAGTCAGGCTGTAAGAGCTGCAGGTACCACTGATGTGGGGCCTGGGGGACTTGTCACAGTGACTCAGGAGCTTAAACAAAAGGCTCCTTAGGTCTCCCCACTTCCTGTCACAGTGTCGCTCACTCTGGGTTCCATGGCAACAGCTTCTTCCCCAGAGGGATGCAGCCACCCTCCCACACTTATGCGACGCAATGGAACACACCCACAGCAGTGTCACCGGAAGACTTAGAGGGGTCTCAGCCACAACATGCCCCCCCCCCCCACGCTGTGATCATATCCCAGGGATTCCCACACCCTTACCCCATCCACATCCCCGCTGACCAGAAAGCCAAAGGGTCAGGGTTTACAGGGCCATTCAGTAGCCATGTCAGGGTGCGGTTGCCAGGACAACGAGGGGCCCTAGCTCCAGGCGAGGCCTTGCGGACCATTTCCCATGCTTTAGGGAGCCTAGAGAGGGACAGTATCCAACTGGAGGTCACACAGCTGCTCGGTGGAGGCAGGGCTCAGGCCCCAGGCCAGATCAACAAGCTGGTGTGCTCCCTCCAGATCCCATCTGCTGAGGCAGCAGGGGCAGAAGATGAGCTTGGTGCTTTATCAGAGTGTTGTGGGGCTTCAGGCCCAGGACAGTGGGGGAGCCCGATGCGGCTGGAACCGATGGGGAGGGGGACCTGGCGACTTGACCTCAATCTGAGGGCTGGTGCTGGCTGCCTGAACACGTTGCTATGTTGTGCCTGTATACATGCTCACTCGCCGGGGCTGTTGCTATTCTTACCTACTTGGTGGTGGCAGCAGGGTCAGAGATAGTGGCTGGTGGGAGGGAGTCATGAGTACCAGCCCCTTATCCAACACATTCCCTGGAAACTTGGCAGGGGCTGCCAGGCTCTGGGGGCCTAGGTAGGGGGAAGGGAAGGGGATCACAGGGACAGGGTGGGGGGATGGGATCACCCAGGACAAGGCCCTGCACTGCTGCCTCTCCTACGGCCAGGCAAGGTCCCATCAGAACTGGCCTGGCGGTTGCCAGTAGGATTTCTTGCCATCAAGACTCAAGTCATCCTTAGCTTCCTACCCAGAATGCACCACCTCTGAGCTTCTGATGCCCCAGAAGGCCACCGACAGGGGCTGCCGCTGTGGGGAGAACAAAGTACTGTGAGCCACAGAGGCTCAGGTTGACCACTGTCATGCCCACTTCCAGGCCATGTGACCCTGGGCAAGTCGCTTCTCCTCTCTCACCCCTTTCTTGGGCTGTTGTAGGGGTGACAAAGTCCAACAGTCAGGAAAGGGGTGCTATAGGCTGCAAGTGTGTGTGTGCACACACCCATGCATGTGCTCAGGGGTGGGGGGACAGAATGGGGAGAGGGAGGCACATGGGTCCTCCACCTTGGAGACTCCCGCCCCATGGATTTTCCATTGGCACGTCGGCACCCTCTCCCCCAAAATAGGCCCTATGAGCCGTGTCCGACAGAGCCCAGACTGGGGGAACTTTTTTTAGCTGCCCTTTGATTGTCAGCTCTCAAACGGGCGGCTATTTTGAGCCCCAACGCCTGGAGGAGTAGGGCCAAGTGGGGACCTGGGTCAGCTCAGTGGGCCTGGCTGGCTCCCCAAAGGCATCCCCGAGGGGGGCAGCCATGCGCTCTCACGCCCAGTGCTGCCGGCAGGGAGAGCACGCATCCCCTGTTTATTGGGCCTGAGAGCTCATCTGTCCACCTCCAGAGAATCTGCAGACCTGGCAAAAGCACTCTCATTTACAGAGCTCACCCCACAGGTCATTGTTCACCAGCACTGAGAGAGAGAGAGGAGAGAGAGAGAGAGAGAGAGAGAGAGAGAGAGAGAGAGAGAGAAAACACACTGTGAGGATTAACTGAGATAATACAAGCAAAGCTCTTAGGTAGCATAGGGGCTGGCACATAACTGGCCCTTGAAAAAATGGGAATAGCTGCTATTATTATTGTCATTACAGCTACAGCTATTCTTGTTTTTGTTGTTACAGTAACATTCTTATCAGGTTTCCTTCCAGGCTCTTTTTCTATGCATTTATCTTATGTTGCTAAGTTCAGATCACAATACTCCTCCCTTCCCCCAAACCAGGTTTCAGCAGAAAGGAGTCCCTTCAAGACGGCTGGATGCTCCTGTATGCACATCTGGGGCTCACCCCTTGAGATTACCCCTCTGTAAATGGTCTTTGGGGTCCATGACCCCTGAGGTTATACTTGATCTTTCAGAGTGTCTGGGTATTTCCACAGCTCTGTCATTTCTTCAAATGCCATCAACCACTGTCCCGTAGGATTCCAGGGCCCCAGATTCTGAAAGTCAAGTTCTAGATGCTGGATTCCCAGGTGGACTCTGCACCTGGATTCCAGAACTCTCTAGCTGGAACCTAAGGAAATAGGCTTGTTTCCACAGCTAGATGACTGTTCAGATGCGTAAGATTTAGCAATGGATCATGAGGGCAAATAAAGATGCTTTTGGCTTTCTGGTCAGCGTATTGGGGAAGGGGGAAGGGTATGGACTGCCAAGAATTGAGGACGGGGTAGAAAGCCAGCTTCTGGGAAGTGGCAAGGCAGGGAGAGGGGCTGAGCCAGGCCTCTCCCTTCCCTGCTGGGGTCATTTCCCAATAGGGCAGCAAGATCAGCTGGGGCTGGGGGGGGCGGGGCGGTCACATGTTCCACCTTTACCCCGAGTGGTTACTGCACAAGGTGAGACTTCCTTGTTACGCGAAGAGCAAAAATAGGTCCCAGGTGATGGTCAGTGATCTGTGCCTAGAGCCACCAGGGTTATTCTGAGAGTGGCAGGCATGGGGCCAGGGCAGGCTCTCAGTCAAGTGGGACTGAGCTGGAAGTGGCATTCTCAGCCTGCAGGCTCACCCTGCCCTTTCGAGAACCCTGAATGGAGTGGGGGCACTGGAACCCTATGCAGGCCGACCCTCGGTGGACCTGGGATCCTGACTCAGCTATGTGACCTTGAGCATCACCTTCAGCCGTGGGCAAACTACGGCCTGTGGGCCGGATCCGGCCCGTTTGAAATGAATAAAACTAAAAAAAAAAAAAGACCGAACCCTTTTATGTAATGATGTTTACTTTGAATTTATATTAGTTCACACAAACACTCCATCCATGCTTTTGTTCCGGCCCTCCGGTCCAGTTTAAGAACCCATTGTGGCCCTCGAGTCAAAAAGTTTGCCCACCCCTGATCACCTTCCTTCTCAAATGATGGGGACCTTGATCCCTGCCTCTCAGGGTGGTTAAGAGAACTCTGTGCAGCTGACAGATGGTGCTCAATAGATGTGTGAACCTCCACGTCAGCTGTCCCAGAGAGCAGGTCCAGGGGTCCGAAGAAGGCAAGGGCCTTGCCTGCGTAGCCCAGCTGCCAATAGGCCCCCTCCCTTCCAATGGGAAGGAGCCAGAGTCGGGCACAAAAGCACGTTTCTGGAAGGGCTTGTGGGGATTTTCCAGGAACAACTCCATCCAGCTGGAGAATTCCACTCCCTGCCCTGCTGCTCAGGGTCAGGCTAAGGAGGGGATGTTCCGGCTCATTCCGGTTCTGCCCAGCTCCTGCTTCTTGCCTGCAAAGTCCAGGGCGGGGGTGCCCACACCGTGTTCTCTTGCTGTTTGCTGTGGAGTGTGAGGAGCCTGAGGCACTGAGGTCCCCCTAGAGGCCCTGGCACAGAACAGTGCTGGGCACACCATTGGTCCTCTCCTCACCCCGCCCCCCTTCCGTCCAGGGACAATCCCTTTTCTTCATCCAATGTGTCCTAGCATTTTCCCTGGAGCCAGCCCTTGCCCTCAGGGTCACCCCAGGTGAGCATGGACAGCAACATGATGGACACCAACTTGGGGAGAGATGGCACCTGACCCAGCTCGGGGACGGGGGTGGGGAAGGGTAGCCAGAACTGGGACACACTGTGATGTCTCTGAGAGGCTGGAACACAGGTTTGAGGGTTTCTGATGGGTATTGAGGGCAAGGGTGGGAATTTGCTGATCTGGAATTGGACCCCAGTTTCCTCCCAGCCCAGTCCTCTACCCTCCGCAGCTACCCCATCAGAGTTTTTCCTGGGTTTGGCAAAAGACTGGGGGGAGCTCGGCTGGTGTTGCTCAGTGGGTGAGTGTCGAACGATGAACCAGGTTTGATTCCTGGTCAGGGCACATGCTGGGTTGTGGCTCGATCCCCAGTGTGGCACATGCAGGAGGCAGACAATCAATGATTCTCTCTCATAATTGATGTTTCTGTCTCTCTTTCTCCCTCTCTGAAATCAATTAAAAAAATTATTTTAATATATATATATATACTAGAGGCCCAGTGCATGAATTCGTGCATGGGTGGGGTCTGGCTGGCCTGCCCCGATGGGGGCCAATTGGGGCTGGGCCTGCAATGGGGAGGGGTGTGGGAGGTTGGCTGCTGGCACCACCCCCAATCAGGGTGGAGGGGGCGATTGGGGGTAGGGCCAGCCAGGGGGAGGGGCCGCTGACAGTAGGGGGTGCTGATCAGGACCCACATCGGGCCAGTTGGCTGCTGCAGTACGCATTATAGTTCTGGTTGTTCTGGTCGTTCCACTGTTCTGGTCGCTTGGCTTTTATAGATATAGATACTTTTTGTTTGTTTTTTAAAGAAATCGGGGTGGGGGGTGGAGTCTTCTTCAGGGAGGGCTAGGCTGGCAAATAGGAACTTCAGACAGAACTGGGCTCAGGGGACTCAGTTCAGCTCACCACAAGGTAGCCACCCTTGGGGATATTCCTGCACCCACAAAATGCACTCTCTGCACCTGCACCTTCTCTGGCGTTGGCCACCACCTCCACCCCTGGGAAGGAAGGAGGTACAGGGCTTGCCTCCAAGGTTTCTGAGCTAGCTTGGGGATATTCCTGCACCCACAAAATGCACTCTCTGCCCACAGAAGTCCCTGGGGAGTAATAGGGCGCTCAGATCTGCTGGGAGCAAAGTTCTTGTAGGGTCCCAGCTGGGCACCCCAGACCCACTCTGTCATTTTATCTCAACTTCAGCTCAGCACCTGCACCTTCTCCAGCGTCAGCCACCACCTCCACTCCTGGGAAGGAAGGAGGTACAGGGCTCACCTCCAAGGTTTCTGAGCTAGTGCAGAAACCCCTGAGAGCCTCACGGCTGGAAAAAGTTACCCAGTTCTAAATCTGCCAGCCTTTGGTGATCTCATCCCCTTCCCAATATAGTCCTGGTCCCCTCCCCCACAGGCTGGCTCCAGGCCAATGGGGTAAGTCACGAGGGAGCTGGGAGCGGGGGTGCGTGTGAGGGCTGGGGGAGGGGTTTTAACTTGGGGTCACACCATACATTCTGTTTTGTAATCTATTTCCCACCCCACTGCCTCACTTACGGTATTTACGTTTAGGAGGTTCCTGGCAAATAATAAAGATCTTCCACCATCACTTTTTTTCCACTATCACTTGTGAAGGCCAGCAGGATGGACGCAGCAGACCTCTCTGTTCAGTGTGTGGAGGAAAAACATGTCAGTGGTGTCCAGTTTCTCTTTCTTACAAACACAAGTGCTATGACCATTTTTGTCCAAATCCCGTTGTGCAGTTCTCTCTCTCTCTCCCTCTCTCTCTCTCTCTCTCTCTCTCTCTCTCTCTTTCTCTCTCTCTCTCTTTCTC
>NW_005368569.1:606194-619588 GCF_000412655.1 Myotis brandtii | reverse complement strand
GTTAGAAACATCGATGAGAGAGAAGCATCGATCAGCTGCCCCCTGCACACCCCCCACTGGAGATGTGCCCGCAACCAAGGCACATGCCCCTGACTGGAATCGAACCCGGAACCCTTCAGTCCACGGGCCAACGCTCTATCCACTGAGCCAAACAGGTCAGGACCCACAAACAGGTCAGGGCATCTCTCTTTCGCTCTCTCTCTCCCTCTCCCTGACAGGGCCCTGGCTGGTGTGGCTCAGTTGGTTGGAGCGTTGTCCTGCACACCAAAAGGTTGTGGGTTTGATTCCCGGTCAGGGCACATACCCAGGTTGCAGGTTCAATCCCCAGCCAGGGTGCTTACGGGAGGCAACTGGTCGATGTTTCTTTCACGTCAATGTTTCTCTCTCTCTCTCTCTCCCTCTCCCTTCCACTCTCTCTAAAATTAATAAAAACATACCCTTGGGTGAGGATTAAGAAAAAAAAAGGCAATTGGTGATATAAAAAAGAAAAGAAAGCCCTAGATGGTTTTGCTCAGTGGATAGAGTGTCAGCCTGTGGACTGAAGGGTCCCAGGTTCGATTCCAATCAAGGGCACATGCCTGGGTTGCAGGCTTGATCCCCAGTAGGGGATGTGCAGGAGGCAGCTGATCAATGATTCTCTCTCATCATTGATGTTTCTATCTCTCTCTCCCTCTCCCTTCTCTAAAATCAATAAAAATATGTTTTAAAAAGAAAGAAATTCTGACAGGTGCTGGGCAGGAAAGCAGGATTTATTGTGTGATTGATGAATTCTGGGCCCTCCCCTAGGTCAGAGGTGCAGGCCCAGGGCAGGGAGGGGCATCAGAGACCAGTCCAGGGCCACAAGGTCAGGTGAGCAGGCCAGCTGTGGTCTGCTGGTCCCTCCTGCCTGCTTTAGGCCAGCACTCCCTCACCCGCTAGCTTCCACCTTGCCCTCAAAACCCTACAGGCCATGTTGACTGGGGACACAGAGAAAGGCCATCCCAGGCACAAGCAGAGGGCCCAGCCGCCCCCCCCCCCCCCCGAGTCCATCCAATTCACATCTTGCCTAGTGTTTCTCCAGCTTCGACTAGAATGTTCCTATGGACCAACAGCTTACTCCTTCCTGCCAGGCTTTTGGAGAGCAAATAGGGCATGTTGTTTGTTGGTTTTAATGTGTTTTTAATGAATTTTTAGAGAGAGGGGAAGGGAAAGGGTGAGAGAGAAACATCAATGAGAGACTTCAAATTGATTGGCTGCCTCCTGCATGCCTCCTACTGGGGATTGAGTCCACAACCCAGGCATGTGCCCTTACTGGGAATCGAACCAGTGACCTCTTGGTGTATGGGACAATGCTCTGAGCCAATCCACTGAGCCATGCCAGCTGGGCAGGGCATGTGTTTTTTTATAAAATGAATAGATAGGATTCAACGGAATTGAATGATCACTTAGCAATCGCATGAAAGCGAAGAAAAAGCTTTGGAGTCAGACACCAGGGTTCAAAACTTAGCTCTGCATTTACTAGTTTTGTGACACTGAGCACACTTTACCTTTCCAAACTCAGTTTCACCATCTGTAAAATGGGTTCATAATCCTTGCCTCATACGATTGTGAGATTTATTGTAAGGAATTGACTCATGTAAGCTGGAGGCCCAGGAGAGCCAGTGATGTGATTCCATTCCAAACACAAAGGCCTAAGAACAAACCAGAGGAGCCAATGGTGTAAGCCCCAGTATGGGTGCAAAAGGCCTGAGAAGCACCAGATGTCCAAGGGTAGAAGAGGGGTGTTCAGCTCAACAAGCAGCAAATTTTCCCTTCCTTCTGCCTTTTCATTCTATTCTAGCCCTCAATGGGTTGGATAATACTCACCCACTTCTTTACTCAGTCTATTGATTCAAATGCTAATATTTTCCAGAAACACCCTCAGAGCCACACTCAGAAATAATGTTTTACCAGCCCTCTAGGCCAGTGATGGCGAACCTTTTGAGCTCGGCGTGTCAACATTTTGAAAAACCCTAACTTAACTCTGGTGCCGTGTCACATATAGAAATTTTTTGATATTTGCAACCATAGTAAAACAAAGACTTATATTTTTGATATTTATTTTATATATTTAAATGCCATTTAACAAAGAAAAATCAACCAAAAAAAATGAGTTTGCGTGTCACCTCTGACACGCGTGTCATAGGTTCGCCATCACTGCTCTAGGCATTTTTCAGCCCAGTTAAATTAACACATAAAACTAACCACCACAACCCTCAATCAGATTCACCAATGATCAAGACCGCTGTCCATTAGCTTTGCCAATCCCCAGTGTCACTGTCACTTGGTTATTGTATTCTATTGGTTACAAAACAAGTTCTAACCACCCCCTCCCCATATTCAAGAAAAGTGGAATTAAACCCCACGGCTAGATGGGAGGAGCATCTGTGATCATCCCCGAAACCACAAAAAGGATAAAAAGGTGGAGGATTCCAGGCCCCATTTCCCGTGACCAGGGGGCCAGCCCAACTCTTGAAAGAGGTGGCTCCAGTTTGTGGGGGAAGACAACACCTCTTTCTCTTTTCTCACTCCTTCATCCCCGTATGACTGTAGTACCCACAGCCTGGGAGGAGGATTCTGAGCTTTCTCCCCAGGGCGATGGGGCGCCGTGGAAGGAGTTGCAGCAGAAGAGTGACATGGTCAGATTTGAGTCTGACCAAGATCACTCTAACTGCTATGTACTGGGTGGAATTGACTGGAGGGGGCAGGTGTTGTTTTGGGTGAGGAAGGAGCAATGTGGTTTGGACCATCCTTGGGGCTGGGACAGGGGGTGGGCAGGAGGGGATGGAGCCTAGACCTGCTGGGAGGGTGGCTGCGGGGACTGGCTGCAGGGAGTGGAGGGGGGTAGGGGTCAGAAGGGTTTAGAGTTGTGGAGCAGTCCACTGAGGGGGACACCCACATCGGGGGAGAGTGGAAAAGGTGGCAGCCACTCCCCCACCACCCGCAGCCCACCTGGGACCCCAGCAGCTCCTTCCCCACAAGACAGACCTGAGTGATCACAGGACAGGGTCCTGCCCCCACACCACACCCCAAGGACGTCCAGGGTCTGGTGAGGCTTCCTGAGAGTGTTCCAGGCTGCAGTTCTGGGGAGACCCTGCTCCACCTACGGCTCAGCCTTGGGGCCTCAGCTTCTCAGGAACTTTCCTCGGCTCCCGCTGCAGCTGACATCAACACGGCCAGTTGGCGACATCTAGAGGCAGCCGCCTGCCTCGCGTTGCTTTACCACAGATTCCCCGAAAAGGGCCTGTGCCTGCCCAGGGTTCCCCACCAGTGTTCTCGTCAGGACATTCTGGGGACGGAGTGACCAAGCCACCAGACAGAGCTCGGAAGAGGCCCAGCCCCTCCATCCCTTAATGCCAAATCCCAGTGTGGGCTCAGCAAAGCTCCTGGGACCCCAAGTGAACCCATGGATACTCTCCCCTCCCATAAGCCAAGGAGCATGTTGTCTTGATGACATTCCCGGTCCCCAACCCACTGCACTGCTTTGTTCAGAGGAAGGGTCATCCCAGCCACTCAGTCAACCCCTCACAGAGCCAACCCCTCACCTCCATCTCACCATCCGGCCCGCCCTGGGTTCTGGGTCCCAAGTGAGAATATGCAATGGCCCTCACCTTTTCTTAGCAATCCTTTTTTAGCTAATTGTTCATTTCCATCTTTCCATACCCATGGTCTTTTCTGGTACTAGACACTCCTCACCTCCCTCCTCACTTCCATGCCACCATTTACTTCCTCTCCTGCTTCTCTGACCTCTCTCTCTTTTGCTGGTTCCTTTTCATCTGTTCCTCTCAATCATCCAACCATCCATCCATCCATCCATTCATCCATCCATCCTTCTGTCCCCCCATCCTTCCTCATTCATTCTACAGCCAGTTGGGCAGGGTGCTGAGCCTGATGTTTGCAGGAATGAGGGTGGGGAGAAAAACAGGACATGTCGACAGCACCTGGTCAGCACACTGCAAGAAAAGTGGGGGGTGGGGGGACTGAGGTAGGACTTCCTGTACTGCCCCCACCCCACCTCCCTGTTGATGAAGAGCAAGATCTGTCCATGATCCTAGCTGAGGTCGCCGCATGGCCTTGCTCACGTCTTCATTCCTGGAGACCACCTGAGGGGCTCCTTCTTGCCCACCAGCCACATCAGGCTAGCTCTCCCTCAGCCTTCACAGCAACTCAATGCCCTCAGAGCCTGTCCCCAGACCTGCTGGACGGACTCACCCCTCTGCTCCTTTCCCTGGGCTGCCCCCCTGCATTCCCACTGTGCCCAGTATCACGGTCCTCTCGGCCCCAGCTGGATGGGGCCATCCCTGGCCAGCTCTGCATGCCTGGCTCTGGTGCCCGTAAGTTTTGTGCGAGGTGGACAGAGCAGCAGCTCATGGCACACATTTCTTCTGTTCATCTGCTGCAGGGGGATGGGGGTGGGCCAGTGAGGGCTTTCCAGAATCCTGGAAAGGCAGGGAGAGTTAAGGTCTGAGTTAGAGCCAGCTTTGGAAAGTCCCTCCACAGACTGCTTTTCCAGGGGGTGAGGGTAAGTAACGAGTTCAGCCAACTTATTCCCTTGCCAGCAAAGGTCAGCACTGGAACTCTGGCCCCCTCGCTCCCCACATGCTCCTCCCAGACAGGCGATTTCCCATGTGGAGCAATCAGGTCAGGGGCCAAAGTAGCAAAGACACTCTGACCCACAGAAGTCCAGTAAAGGCTTACCCACCCCAGAGGTAGCTGCTTGGAGCACCAGCCACTCACGATTCAGAGGCTCACCAGCCTGGGAACTACTTAAGGGCATTTAGTAGCATCAAGTAAAATGAAACCGAAAATTCTAGAGATTTAAGGAACAGTATAAGCCCCCTCACCCTCCAGTTAGAAAGCTCAAAGAGCTTAATTTTTTAAATTTCTGTTTTCCTTCTGTTTTTATCATGCTCCAAAATGATGGGATATTGAAACATGTATGTAAAGTATATCTAGCTTCTTTTCAGTGCTTCTCTGCCCCATCCCCAACCACCCTGGGCCAAGACTGGGCAATGTTTTGTGAATTACTATCCCTTTCTGAGAGCCCAGTATTGGGAGAAGTGCATGCGCTGTAGACTTTCCTCAAATGCGCCCCACTGTTAAGTATCAATGACTAATGTTCATACCATTGATAACTAATAATAATGTATTTGCAATTTAAGAAGTACCCATTGGAGCTGTCCTGATGAGCTGTATCCCTATAGAGGCAATGAAATATAGCTGTTAGTGGGGGTGAGATGGAGTGGGGTGCTTAACTCTATCTAGGTACCTGCCTAGATTTCCCCCCAAAGCTGGCTCTGCATTTAAGATTAACATACATTTAAGATTTAACAAGCTGAGTTAAATAATATGAAATGCCAGCAGGCAGGCCTGGGCACTGAGTGTATGGAGACACAACAAAAGCCTTCACTTTTCTTTCTTTTCAGGTCCCCACATGGTTAATACTAAATGAGGACTTCCTGTGTGGTCAGCAGCCAACAAGTTTGCAGAGAACACTTCTCTTTTGGGTAGATTCCTCCTCCCCACCCCCCAGTGGATTCTTGAACAGACTAAAATCTTCCACGGCCAGAAACAAAGGCTGGCCTCATCTAATGCCGTCAGGACCTAAAAAAATTAATATTCAAACCGAAGGAAACGGAATTTCATTTTGCCTTTTTTATTTACAAGTTGAAATATCTCGAATGGCTAGAAAATACAAACATTGGTATACAGCTTAAATACAAGTGTCACTAGATATTAAAGAACTTGGTTAATAATTTTTCCAAATGCTCAAGAAATATTTCCCAGGAGGCAGGTTAAGTGTTAGGTGCTCGAGGCGCAAAGAACAGAGCCTCAGCTTGTTCAGATGGTCCCACAGGCCAAACGTGCTTTCCACTCAGTGACGCGCATGGCAGCAGGACAAGCAGTGCCACCAGCCTTTGTGCCCCAGCTCCAAAGCTGCACTGGGGCTTCCTCTGTCATGGGAAAGAGTCACATTCTGGGACAAATAAACCACTTTAAAGATGAAACTAGAATGGCTCAGTTCCAGGGCATTCTGTTGTAACCTGGGAAGTTAAGACTTCCCCAAATTGTCATCAAGGGCTAATGGGTAAGAGTCAAGTCAGCCAGATTCATGCAGAACACATTTTCTAGTTCCATACCTTATTCTCTTCTTTAACTCGTGTGAACTGTTTATATTTCACCTATGTGTAAAAGGTGCCAGCCAAATCAATTGTGTCTAACTCAAACTTGACCCAGTGTGCCCAATATTAGGGATCTTTTAGCCCGATCATACTTCTGGGTGAAATGTCTATATGTTAACATACCTCAAAGTTTACATTTTCATTATAATAAATTAGCTTTAATGTTACAATTAACAGCTCAGAAAACTGAATCTAAGTATCTTGACCTAGCATACTAATTTGAACTAATACCATCTTCCCTATCCATTTTGACCAATCCCCAGAATCAGTAGAGACGTATTTTATCTACATGTAAAATATCTAATTAGGTCACTTATTACCAGTTTCTTACCTAAAATAATGAGTATGTAATTTAAAGCACCAAAGCATACTTTATTCCAAAGTCACAACCAAAATACTAAATGTTCAATCTTACTTTTTAATTCATTTTAGAAGTCTCAAAATTGAAATCTTTATAAAGGGAATGATAGCCTGACCGGTTTGGCTCTGTGGATAGAGCGTCAGCCTGCGGACTGAAGGGTCCCGGGTTAGATTCCAGTCAAGGGCATGTACCTTGGTTGCGGGCACATCCCCAGTGGGGAGTGTGCAGGAGGCAGCTGATCGATGTTTCTCTCTCATCGATGTTTCTAACTCTCTATCCCTCTCCTTTCCTCTCTGTAAAAAATCAATAAAATATATTTAAAAAAAAAAAAGGAATGATAAATACTTTGGAAGACCTGACAAGTACCACCAACCCCTTCTCAACCCCGATGTCAAGCAGTAGCCCATGTGCTTCAGGAAGGTCAATGACAGCAGAACTGTGGGCAGGGAGACACACCCTGGGGTTAAACCAGGAGGCACCCCTTGGAGCATTCAGGGAAAGGGGTAACAAGAGCCCAGCCGGCATGGCACAGTGGTTGAGTGTCGACCTATGAACCAGGAGGTCATGGGTCAATTCCTGGTCAGGGCCCTGGCCCAGGTTGCTGGCTCGATCCCCAGTGTGGGGAGTGCAGAAGGCTGCCAATTAATGATTCTATCTCATCATTGATGTTTCCTCTCTCCCTCTCCCTTCCTCTCTAAAATCAATAAAAATATGTTAAAAAATAAAAGTCAATCTTTACCTTTAAAAAAAAAGAGAGCTAATAAGAGTTCACAGTGAAAAAGGCAGACAATACACTGGCCTTTCTTCTTTCAATATACTAATTAGAAAGCAGGAAATCTATTAGGCAGAGAAAAAAACATATGCTCAGAGAAACAGCTGGGATGTCTGTATTCTCTTGGCTGTCCCACAAGTTACGGAATCAGATACATTTATGACCATGCTGGCTCCAAAACAGGATTCATGCTCTGTAATTCAAGTAAATGCTCCAAGGGTGCACCAGGGTTTAGTGGGCGTGAAGAGCAAAGGTTGTCAGACAAGCAGTCTTCAGCTCTAGCAACAAACCTTCAGGTGAGCACAATGGCAGTGATTCACGTTTTACTTCTGAGTTAAGATCTAGATTAGAAGGAATACTAATGGCTTCAGAATGAAAGAACCAAGGCTTAAGCACTCAAAAGAGAACTTCTTAAAATGAAGTCCTATTGCTAACCAGTTGCACTGAAAACCTACAGGGAAACATCCCCAAGCTAGAAGTATACCAACACTGGAATGAATGTCTCTGGGACATGGACAAACATGAGGAAGTCAATCCTAGTTATTTGCTTTTCTTTCAGTGCATGGCACGAGGGGGTGAGGTGAGGAGAGGGATCAACTAATATAGTACAGGAAGATAAAAATGTCAGTTTTGTGGGATTTTATTTGTGTTTCCATTTAGGGACACATTTCCTGTTGTTTAAATGCCACCATAATTCATCACATGAAACTCACCTCCCAAAAAAGGATCCACATGGTTTCATTTTCCAACTGACACAAGTCTGTGCAGCCCACAGAAGTCATTACAGGTTACATTTATTTTTGCCCCCTCTCCTATTCTATATATGGTCCAGTTCCTGAGGAGAAGCAATGTGATTTATCCCACATTCTAGGGGCAAGTGTCCCATCTGACAAATCTCCCTCTGCCCCCCTCTCCACTGCCTCGGGATGCACATGGGGAGCCTTGGTTAGTGACTACTCTCAGGTCCTTCCTGTTTCACCTCTCCAGATTCAGGATAAATCTTAAGTCTATAATCCACTGCAATAAACCAGTCCTGCCTAATCGGCTGACACAAGGAGAGCACATTTTCTCCTTCCCTGCAACCATGTGAAATGGAAGCATTCTTTGCAATTAGAAGCAGCAGGATGAGGGAGCTTAGCATAGAAAAGACAGGAATTAACAGAAGAATGTTTGAGAGGTATAACCAGAATGGCTAACTGGTTTATGACTAAACCCCCAGAGGCTTAAACCCTGGAGACAATATTAATGCAGGAAAGGCCAGGAGTTAAGGCTTAGACAGAAGTTACCTCCTAGTATGGCTCAAAAGTTCAGGGGATAGGACCCAGTGGAAGGAACCAAAAGCCATACAAGTAAATTCTGCTGGTCCAGAGGCCTAGCCCCTCTCATCCTCAGCTGGAAATCAAGACAGGTCATTCCAAGCATGCTGACAGCAGGCCTGTTTGCAAGTTTGAGACTCAGTTTTAAAATAAGCTAAAATAGGACTAGAATGCAGCACTGCAAAGTCTTTTCACAAGTATAATCATGAGAAAGGTTAGAATATTGCATAGAAAAGTGTTCTGTAATATCCTTTGTAACCTAGGTCTTAGTAATTAAAACAATCAAACAAACTAAACCTCCCTTCATAGTCTAGAAGTTCATGATTACGAATTGAGGAAAATGATCAAGTTTGCAGTTTTGCAGCAATACCTCAGAAGATCCTGAAATTCTTCATGTTTAGAATTGTGATTAAATTTACCACTTGGAGCCCAGCCAGGGTGGTTCAATGGTTGAGCATCAACCCATGAACCAAGAGGTCCTGGGTTCGACTGCTGTTCAGGGCACATGCCTGGGTTGCGGGCTTGGGGTGTGCTGGAGGCAGCCAATTGATGTTTCTTTCTCATCGATGTTTCTATCTTTCTCCCTTTCCCTCTCTCTAAAATAAATAAACATATTTAAAAAAATATTTACCATTTGGAGGGTCAAGCTGACAGTTTAACAAGTTTCTTTATAAAAGGACCTGGGCTACATGAGCCCAAGCAAATGTATGTCTCTATGCTCTGCCCTCTCTGCTTAGAAGAGGTGACCAAAACACCCAGGGGCATGAAATCACCGCTATTGTTTTTAAACTTGGGCTGCTTGTCTTCTTTTCTTTTCACATTAGTCTATTATTAAGCAAGCTACACCTGACTACCCTTTTAACAGGTTTGAATAGCCAGTTTAAGAATAAGTGAAAATATCTGAGAACATTTAAATGAACCTTGGCAATAGGATGAGAAATTCTTAACCTCTCTTATCATATGCATCAATTGAGTCTGAGTTAAAATACACCACAGTGACAGTGATATCATCCCTGTACATTCTCGCCAAGTCCTCTGGCAATGTCAGCATTGCGGTCAGCCGTTCTGGATCCATCTCCCCATACTCATTGCTCCCTATGGCATGTCTGATCAGACGTGTGGCTGCATTTTGGTCGGCAACATGAAGCCCCTGGGCTTTCCTCTGCAGCAGCAGGCTTTGCATGAGCCCCAGGTTGGCTGGTCTCTGGGCCAGGTCTGGCTTGTGCCGACCTGCTTCACTCAGGTGCTCCACCACCAGTCTCACCACATCCTCATTGTCCAGTACGTCCCATAGGCCATCTGACGCCAGCACAAGGAACTTATCCTGGGGCCTCAGCCTGTGGTATGTGATCTCAGGCTCAGCAGTCAGGTAGGGTGGAGTGTAGTAGTGCTGTGGGGTGAACTGGTAAATGTTGAGGGCCTCGGTGTCAAAGCCTCTCTCCAGGACACTGCGCTGCAGCTCTTTACTCCACTTCAGCTGGACATCTCCGAATGCCCTGCAGGGCATGAGGATGCCCAGCAGCCTGTCGTCCATGATGACTGTCCTGTCTTCTGACTCAGGATGCTCCCTCTTCAGCCGTGACAGCTCAGCCTGGTTCCAGGCATTGTGGTCGCAGGTAAGGGGCAGACAAGACCACATGCCATTGTCCTCCTGGACACCAAGGATGGCCCGGCAGTCACCAGCATTTGCCACATGCAAGTGAACCCCATCAACATGGGCCACGCAAGCTGTTGCCCCAGAGAAAGCAACCTGGAGGGAAAGGTTCCTTGTCATCTCGTCTTCCAAAGGGGCCTGGATTTCCAGCGAGATGTCAGAATCGAGTCTCTGGAAGGAGTACATTAATGCTTCCTTAATGTTCAGTCCCATTTCCATGTGCAGTTCAAGCAGCTCCTGCCAGTAGACCCGGAGGTGATCAAGGTGCACTGATGTGACATCCTTGTAGATACTGTCCCCTGGGTGCTTGAGCCACTGCAGGATGGGCAGCATGGGCTTCATGCTTTCCATCGCTTCCTCCATCTGCTCCAAGGTCTGCTGAGACATCAGTGACACTGCCACGTAGTAGAAGAGCCTCTCACTTACTGCTTGAGCACATGCATGGCCTCCATGTCCGTCAAAGACACCAAACATCAGCCCATTGGTCTGCAGGCAGGAGGCCACACCTCGCCGGTCCTCCACTGGGGAATTGGCAGCCAGCTGGTTGCTCTCAAACCGCAACACTGAATTTGGGACTCCGCTGACGGGGTCAAGAATCTTGTGGGCTGACTCACCAGCTCGCAACACTTCATTTACTTGCTCAGGGCTGAGCTGCAGGTGGAAATCGTCTTCCTCTGTCGATGTGTGTCTGTAGGCTTTCGGCAGAGCAAAGTCACCACACGGGGCATTGTTTCTTAGGGTGCTTGATACCCAGGGAAAGAGCGTCCTTTTTGATTTATTCCTACTTGAGACACACCTTGAATATAAATGCCTGCCCCCTTGTAATGTGGCAATGCTGTTCCTTGCAGAATTTAAGATCCAGTAGGACACAGGACTTGACATTCTGAAACTATACCAGCAAATGTGTTCCTTCAGCAAAAGGGTGTATTTTTTTAAACCTGAAAATTAAAGAGTTTTAAAGTTTCAAATTTAATTTCTCAATAATGACTTCTGAAAACACTTAATTTGCTACTATCCTGAGCAAAAGTGATTTAAGATAAACTATTTAAAAGAGTTCACTCAACTCAAAATACCTAAGCAAGTCTCTCTACCTCCCATTATAACACATAAACACATCCCAGAAAAATGTGAAAAACAGGGTTTATATACACTCTCCACTCCTACAGAGCCACCGTGGGCTTCCCCACAGAGCTCACTCATTCCTCACAGCTGACCCAGGGATCCCCATTTCCTCTCCTTCCCAAATCCTTCCCCTTGCTAGAGCCCAGTGCCTAGCTCCCATGTTCACTCTTCCCAGCAGACTACACATTTATTTAAATCTGCTTTCTCACTAGTCTGTAAGCTCCATGAATTCAGGAACTATGGCTGCCTTACCAGTGGCTCTCTAGGTCCCAGCCCTGTACCTGGCAATACAACAAGCCTTTAAATATTGGCTAAATGTGGATTTTGGGGAGGATTAATCCTCACCCGAGGATATTTTTCCATTGATTTTAAAAAATATATATTTTTATTGATTTCAGAGAGGAAGGGAGAGGAAGAGATAGAAACATCAATGATGAGAGAGAATCATTGATAAGCTGCCTCCTGCACGCCCCCTACTGGGGATCAAGTCCACAACCCAGGCATGTGCCCTTGACTGGAATTGAACTACGAATCCTTCAGTCCACAGGTCAACGCTCCATCCACTGAGCCAAATCAGCTAGGGCAGTGGTCGGCAAACTGCGGCTCTTTGGCCCCTTGAGTGTGGCTCTTCCACAAAATACCGACTTCTGCGCATGGGCCACGAAGTTTCAATCACACTGTACGTGCGCGCCCGCACGTGGTATTTTGTGAAAGAGCCACACTCAAGGGGCCAAAGAGCCGCATGTGGCTCGCGAGCCGCAGTTTGCCGACGACTGGGCTAGGGCTTCATTGATTTTTAGAGACAGTGGAAGGGAGGGAAAAGGGGCAGAGAAAAAGAGAGAAACATCGATGTGAGAGAGACACATCGATTGGTTGCCTCCCGCACGTGCGCTGACTGGGGCTGTGGAACCTGCAACCGAGGCACATGCCCCTGACCGGAATCACACTCAGGACCCTTCAGTCCACAGGCCTACATTCTATCCACCGAGCCAAACCGGCTGTGGTTACATGTGGATTTTTTAAAAAAAAATCTATTTTATTGATTTTTCCACAGAGAGGAGGGGAGAGGGATAGAGAGTTAGAAACATCGATGAGAGAGAAACATCGATCAACTGCCTCCTGCACGCCCCCTACTGGGGATATGCCCGCAACCAAGGTACATGCCCTTGACTGGAATCGAACCTGGGACCCTTGAGTCCGCAGGCCGACGCTCTATCCACTGAGCCAAACCGGTTAGGGCTACATGTGGATTTTTAAAAGGTCCAACTGCACTCTAGGCATCACACTAGCTGTCTAGCATCAGACACACTGCCTGAGCTTCAGTGGCCCATTGGTGGGATGGGAATACTAGTCTCTGAAGGTTTTGTGAGGAATTATGAAATATGATCCTCCTGCTCCAAAAAAAAGGAGTTATTACTTTTATCATTAGGTGTATTATTCTCCAGTCATTCTGCACACATTTTTATACAGTTGCAACCACAACTTTTAATCCCAGTTTTCCTGTTAAGAACGTTTTGTCCATATTACGTTTCATGGATGCCTAATATTACCTTTTGCCATAAACAATCACAATTTACTTAACTATTGCCTATTGTTGGAAATACGAAGGTCATTTCCACTGCTAGTTATAAAACACCACACTGTCCTGCCCTATGCATCAACCCACTTAGGTTTCATCCTACTTACTTCGCAGGCGAGGAGGAATTAGTAGGTCAAAGGCTGCAGATGCATATTGCCCAACTAATTCCCAAAAGGTTCGCATCCGCCTCTGCAAAGGCACGAAGGAAAACAGTTTCCTAGCACCTTCAACAGCCTTTGGTGGTATTTTTCTCTTGGGCAGCGACAACAAAAGCTGCTCTATTTTCTCTTTCCTCGGGTGACCCAGGAGAAAGCGCGTTTCCCACGTGTTTTCGGATTCCGCTTATGACTGCCCGCCCCCCCCCCCCCCCGCCCCCCCACCTTTGTCTGG
>NW_005368569.1:605629-606136 GCF_000412655.1 Myotis brandtii | reverse complement strand
CGGGGCAGGAGCGGGGGGTCCGGGTGAACAAAGGGCGCCCGCCCCCCCTCGCCCCGGGTCCGCCGGAGAAGCCAGGCAGCGAGGCCCACGCAAGGCTGTCTGCCGCAGCCCCGATCCCTCAAAGAAGCCAACGGGTCCCAAGTTCAAGTCTCTGACCCACGGTTTCATAGATAAGAGCGCAGCCTCCTGAGTCGACCCAGCCCAGATCTCCCTCAAAACCGGGCGCGGCCCCATCTTCCCAGCCGGTAAAAGAAGATTGAGTCGAGACGCCCAGCTCTCAGGGCTACCCCTGGGGTTAAAAGTAGGTAAGTAGGGAAAGAAGAAAAAAAAAAGTAGCTAGCTAGTGTCCTGGTGCGCAGCAAGGGTCCTAGGCTAGGCGCGAGCCCACGTGGCGCGTGGCGCGAGTGGGATGACCGTGGAGGCGGCCCGCCCCCTCACCTCACCTCATCTGACCTCACCTCGCTTCACCTCCGCTCTCACCCCATCACCCGAGACGACGCCGCGAGC
>NW_005368569.1:598273-605354 GCF_000412655.1 Myotis brandtii | reverse complement strand
GCCGCTGGTGCAACTCCAGAAGGAAGCTTCCTCTCGCCTGCCCTTATTGGTTCACCTGAGGAGGCGGACCCTTAACGGACAGTGGAATTGCCCAATGGCTGAGGAGGGCGAGGGGGCGGGCAGAGGGGCGGGCCTAGAGGATCCGGTTCCGCCCCACTCGCCCAGCCCGGCTCACATCCAAAGTGGGTTGAGAGCAGGTCATTGGGTCCATTCAGTCGTTTGGCTGAGCGCCCCCATACGTGACCTCCCGACTATGCACACCCCAAACCGGGAACCTTTCCGATTCCTTACTGTTGTTAGGGATACCCTACGGCTTCCTCTCCATTTCTGTGCGGGCCAGTCCAGAGCCCTCGCCCGAGCACCACCTGGACACCCATTGCGGGAGGCCTCTTTGTGCCTCAAACACAACTGGCCCCAAACTCACCTTCCTGCCAAACCAGCTCTTTCCCTCCTCCCCTAGCCCAGAAATGGCCCCATCATCTGCCCGAAGACCCAAGCCAGAAGCCTGGGAGTCATCTCCACTCCTCCCTCCACCCCCGCCCCTCTCAGTTATCCTAATACTGTTAATTTTATTTCCTACATATTTATTTCTCCAATCCAAACATTTGCCTCCAGCTACTCTACCACCCTATTCCAAGCCTCTCATCTGGTCTCCGCAATTCCAATTTTAACTTGGCTTTAGCCATCCTTCCTCTAGAACTCAGATTATTGTCCCCAAGTCTTCATTGACTCCCCACTGACCCCTGGGCCTTGAACTGACAATTACATTGGCCTGACCACCTACAGTTCCCACAAATGGTTGGTGGTTGCTAGGCTGAGAAAAGCTGAGAACCAGGACATCAGATAGTCATTCCTTCAGTCCTTTCCATTGTGTGGTTGCAGGTTTCACCTTCTTCCTTATAAACTTTAATAGAACGCCTCTACATGCCCTAGCTGGTTTGGGCCAGTGGATAGAGCCTTGGCCCTCTGACTAAAGGGGCCCAGGTTCGATTCTGGTCATGGGAACATACCTCGGTGGTTGCAGGCTCAATCCCCATCCCTGGTGGGGGGGGCCCCTGTGGGAGGCAACCAATCGATGGATGTGTCTCTCTCACATTGATGTTTCTCTCTGTGTGTTTCTCCCCATCCCTTCAACTTTCTAAAAATCACAATGGGAAAATATCCTCAGGTGAGGATTAACAGAACAACAAGAAAGAAAGAAAGAAAGAAAGAAAGAAAGAAAGAAAGAAAGAAAGGAAGAAAGAAAGAAAGAAAGAAAAACTCTTCTACTAACTGGTAAGTCAAATGCAACCCTCCCTGAAACCAGAAAAGTCCACTGAGAACCTTGAGAATGCGATCTTCCGTAAGGAAGACATGCTGGCCCACCCAGACCCAGACCCAAGGATGTGCCTGCCATCAGACTTGCCCCTCGTATGATATCTATACCGCCACTCACCCTTAGCCCTTTCTGGAAGTACTACCAGTAAGTAAGAATTTCCAACATCTTCCTAGATCTCAAGAGAGGGCTGTTTCAGACTCAAAGTAAAAATAACTGGCTCTCTCCCTCCTGGTAATTCTGATGCAGGTTCAATTGTGAGAATCACTTGTTTGGACTTCTGCTTCAAGAACAATGCTATAAATCACAGGGTTCACTGGTGAATGATCAGGAGCCGTGGGCTTCTCAAGGCACCTACTCAGCGGAGATCAAGGCACTTCAGAGAAGGGATCCACATCCAGCGAACATGCAGCCACAGCTTCTCTTAACGATCACGCCTTCATGTTTCGCTGGACCTGAATTTGCTCTGTATCCCAACTCTCCAGTGGGTCCTATGCTTCCATTTCCTCATATTAAAAAGTAGATACTGATAAAAAAAAAAATAACTGTAAGAGCCCGGCTGGCATAGCTCAATGGTTGAGCATCAACCTATGAACCAGGAGGTCACGCTTCAATTATCCGTCAGGGCACATGCCCGGGTTGTGAGCTGGATCCCCAGTGTGGGGTGTGCAGGAGGCTGCCAATCAATGATTCTCTCTCATCATTGATGTTTCTTTCTCGCTCTCCCTCTCCCTTCCTCTCTGAAATCAATAAGAACAAATTTAAAATAACTGTAAGGGATTATAAATAAGTGGGTGTATCAACATGAAAATGTACAAATCTGTAGAGAATTTTTATGAGTTTATTTGACGCAAAACTGACGACATATGCCAGGGAACAAAATCTGAAATGCTCCAGAGAATAATGGTTTTGCAACTTCTTTTATGCATTTGAAATTAATGAGGGAACATAAGGAAGATTCCATGAGGGTGGGAGAGAGCAAGGATTAGATGATTATGTGCTTTCTTTACAGTGGTTATGCCTTTCCAGTGACTTCCCAATTAGGAATTTATGATTTATTACAGCACCTCCCCCCCTTTCATCCACAGGTGCAAAATGTTTTTTGTATAGAGAGTTCATTTGGGGTTACAGAGGGTTGTCTCTCGGGACTGAGGCAGCACAGTTTAATTACTCAATCTGTGGGCATCTATGGGTACCTACAATGTGTCAGGCTCTGGGCCAACTACAAGAGACACACAGATGGCTGCCCCTCCCACACTTTCCTGAGAAAAATTACCTCACTCCACTAAATCTGAAACCACAGAGTTTTTCTAAGTTACCACACACATGCCATTTCCAAAGTAAAAATGCACCCTTGGGGATTTTGTGTGTACTGGAACTTTTGTTTAAAGGCCATAACCAGATCAATCACCTGGTATATGTTGGCCAACTCAAGAACCCCATTTTGTCTCCCAACGCTTCTTTGAGTCAAGCTCTTATATGAAAAAAATTAAGGAAAATAACTTATTTCTCCCTTGAGAAAGGGAAAGCAGCATATCAGATGCCATTTTTTCTGAGAAAAATTTTTAAATGGGCAGCCTTACTCAAAACCAAACAAATGTGAATTAAAATGAGATGCTGATTTTTGTCAATCAACCAAGACATGATTAATACTTAATGTTGGCGAGTGGTCATTGTCATCTTGGCAGGTGGGAGAGTGAATTGGGGCTACCCAATGGACAGATCTTTGATTCACTAATTCTACTTCTTTTAATTTATCCTAAACAGAGAGTCAAAGATAAGCATTGAAAATGTTCTACCATCAGCATACATGTACATTGCTCCATCTGGCATATCTTATATAATTAGAGCCACTTGGAAAGGGCAGTTGTGTGGGCCTTGTAGTTGTCATTTGTACTCCAGGTTGCCAATGACTCATATTCTATCTTGAAAGTAAGTTTGGAGAGGAGTAGAACAGTTCTAGAGGTCTGGTGTAGGGAAGAGGAGGCAAGAGGAAGTTGGGAGACAGCCCGGGAGCCCCCAGAAGTGTGGGCACATAGTAGGCTCGATAGCAAGCGGAGGCTATCATGGCATGGCCTGTGCTGCCCTGTGGACTTCTGAATGCCCAGTGGCTTCTCCGAGCCACTCCTGGAGAGGCCCCACTCCAAGTGGGTGGGATGCCCCTTTCAGGTCCAGGTGCAACTCCAAGTGGGGCCTGCAGACACCCTGGGATGGATACAGGGGTTGGGGTGCGGAGTGCCAGAGCCTTGGCCTGAGCAGCGGCCCCCAGCGCCAACAGGATGCCCTGGGAGGGGTTGAAAAGGCCTGGAAGGAGAGGCCTGGCCAGGGTAGAACATCAGATGGAAAAACCAGATTGCAACAAAGAAGAGAGGGCCCTTTGATACTAACGACAATTATTTATCTGTGCATTTCTTCTCCTTTCTCTTTGTGCTTACCTCTTTATGAGCAGTTTAGCATGATTGCAGGCAAAGTTTGGTAGGACACGTGCCAGCAGTTGACAATGCTTCTCCCTGGGTCGTGAAACTCCGTAGGAACTTTCACATTATTTACATTTCCATTTTATTTTTAAAAAATTTAACACGCAGCATGTTTTAACAATCAGGAAAACCTCTAATAATGTCTGTCCTACACACTACACACAGAAGTGAGAAGGAAGAAGGCACAGCACAGCGGGCTGTGCACTGTCCTGGGGCAGGGGAGGCAGCTGGGAAGAGGGCAGGGCCTCCAGAGTGCTATTGTATTTTATTATTTAATTTTTCCTCACCGAGGATATTAGAACATCAGATGGAAAAACCAGATTGCAACAAAGAAGAGAGGGCCCTTTGATACTAACGACAATTATTTATCTGTGCATTTCTTCTCCTCCTCCTTTCTCTTTGTGCTTGCCTCTTTATGAGCAGTTTAGCATGATTGCAGGCAAAGTTTGGTAGGACACGTGCCAGCAGTTGACAATGCTTCTCCCTGGGTCGTGAAACTCCGTAGGAACTTTCACATTCTTTCCATTTCCATTTTCTTTAAAAAAAAATTTAACACGCAGCATGTTTTTAACAATCAGGAAAACCTCTAATAATGTCTGTCCTACAACTACACATAGAAGTGAGAAGGAAGAAGGCACAGCACAGCGGACTGTAGACTGTCCTGGGGCAGGGGAGGCAGCTGGGAAGAGGGACGGGCCTCCAGAGTGCTATTTTATTTTATTATTTTATTTTTCCTCACCGAGGATATTTTTTCTATTTTTAGAGAGAGTGGAAGGGAGGGGGAGAGACAGAGAAACATGGATGTGAGAGAGACACACCTTATTGGTTGCCTCCCCCAGGGCTGGGGATAGAGCCTGCAACCAAGACATGTGGCCTTGACCACAATCAAACCCAGGACCCTCCGACTGACTCTCTATACATTGAGCCAAACTGGCTAGGGCCATAGGGGAAATCAGGGAAGGCCCCCCTGATAAGATAGGCTTATCTTTGGAGAGAGATCTGAAGGAAGTTAGAGCGTGACACTGGTAGTATCTGGGAGAGAGCATGTATACAAAAAAAACACACAAAAAACAGCAAGGACAAAGGTCCTGGCCTTGTGGACCAAGGGAAGGGTGATAGATCCTCCCTTCCCCCAACTGGTGGGCAGAGTATGACGTAACCTGCAGCCCAGAAATACCTGAATGACTAACCTTGTACCTTATATGGACTATACATTGGACCACCAATCCACACCTGCCAAATACCCTAAGCCCTTGTTCCTATATGGACCATACAGTAAGCCACCAATCAGTGTGCGCCGAGGACACTAAGCCCCCACCCCTTCCCATTCCGTCCCTCAAAAGGCGTGCCCACCCCTGCACATGCTGCTGTCCTCCCCTTGCAAGACAGCCCGGCAGGTCCTTCTCCTCTAATAAAGCCTGTAGTCCTGGTTTTCGGCCTGTCTGATCTTTCATTTTTGGTGCCGAAACCTGGTGAGGGGCGGAATGGGAAGGGGTAGGGGCTTAGTGTACTCGGCGCACACTGATTGGTGGCTTACTGTATGGTCCATATAGGAACAAGGGCTTAGGGTATTTGGCAGGTGTGGATTGGTGGTCCAATGTATAGTACATATAAGGTACATAGTTAGTCACTCAGGTATTTCTGGGCTGCAGGTTACGTCATACTCCGCCCACCAGTTGGGGGAAGGGAGGATCTATCAAAGGGCTTGGATTTTATGACCAGGGCTGCCTGTCCCATCTTAAACCCATGGGCCAAAGCTGGAAAGACATGAGAGAGCATCTCACCCATGCTTTCCGTGGAACACAATTCCAAAACATGTTCTGAGAGAAAAGGGCACATTCCCACTACCCACCACTGGAAGAGGTTCACACTGAACAATGGCTTAGTCAAGGCAGCGAAAAATCATGCAGTAAAAGGTGTGGACGAAAGGGGCCACATGCTGACCTGACAGACTCAGGGAAGGCCTGCAGACTCAGAGACCTAAAGTAACCACAAAGGATGGTCTGAAATTAATCTTTAACTAAAAGCAGTTATGGTGGGTAGTCACCTCCTAGGCCGGTATCTTCACTGACAACGTTTACCTTAACTGAGACTATCTGTCTTTTTGCATCTATGATAACATACCCTTGAAGTGTCTGGGTAACTTGTAACTTCCCTTTTTCCGGACCCCTTGGGGCACAACCAAATGTGCTGGGCGCCAGGACAGATACCACAAATTCCTTCATTATCATGTTAATTGTTCCTGCATCCACCTAAGTATGTGTCCATCATTTTACTTTTTATCCAATCCCAGGAGTTTCCCCGTTTTGCTTTCTCCTGCCTCTCTAATCTATCATCAATGGATTTCATGTAACCCACCTCTTTGATTGCAATGTATAAATATAGATGTAACCCGCCATTCTCCGGAGCATTATTTCAATTCATTGAGGTTCTGCTTCCCAGCATATGTCGACAGTGTGGCTCAAATAAACTCACAAAAATTCTTTACAGGTTTCAATGTTTTTTACATTAACAAAGGAATTCATCCATCTTTATTGCAGCAATGCCAAACATCTCATCATGAACCTCCTTTTTGCTAAAAAATCTAATCACATCTGGCAGAACCTATGCATTTTGTGAGAGGCCTTTGAAGAGCAAAATAAAATCTAGTACAGTGATGGCGAACCTATGACACGCGTGTCAGAGGTGACACGCGAACTCATTTTTTTTGGTTGATTTTTCTTTGTTAAATGTGTTAACGTAAAAAAACCATTGAAACCTGTAAAGAATTTTTGTGAGTTTATTTGAGCCACACTGTCGACATATGCTGGGAAGCAGAACCTCAATGAATTGAAATAATGCTCCGGAGAATGGCGGGTTACATCTGTATTTATACATTGCAAGCAAAGGAGGGGATGTAGGTGGGTTACATGAAATCCATTGATGATAGATTAGAGAGGCAGGAGAAAGCAAAACGGGGAAACTCCTGGGATTGGATAAAAAGTAAAATGATGGACACATACTTAGGTGGATGCAGGAACAATTAACATGATAATGAAGGAATTTGTGGTATCTGTCCTGGCGCCCAGCACATTTGGTTGTGCCCCAAGGGGTCCGGAAAAAGGGAAGTTACAAGTTACCCAGACACTTCAAGGGTATGTTATCATAGATGCAAAAAGACAGATAGGCTCAGTTACGGTAAAGGTTGACCTTGTCAGTGAAGATACTGGACTAGGACGTAACTGCCCACCATAACTGCTTTTAGTTAAAGTTTAATTTCAGACCATCCTTTGTGGTTACTTTAGGTCTC
>NW_005368569.1:584767-598210 GCF_000412655.1 Myotis brandtii | reverse complement strand
AACTCATTTTTTTTGGTTGATTTTTCTTTGTTAAATGGCATTTAAATATATAAAATAAATATCAAAAATATAAATCTTTGTTTTACTATGGTTGCAAATATCAAAAAATTTCTATATGTGACACGGCACCAGAGTTAAGTTAGGGTTTTTCAAAATGCTGACACGCTGAGCTCAAAAGGTTCGCCATCACTGGCTCTAGTAGATCGGAACTGACTCCCCCAGGTTCCCCATGAGCCCACTTTAAGCTTGTGGCTGAGAGGGCTGGACTCATAGCCAAGCCACTGTCCTAGAGAAATTGGACAACCAATGGGTCTGGGCTGCCTGTCACTATTTGAGCCATTTAAGCAGAGACAGGGCTGAATCATATATGAACATTTATTCCAATGATGCCCGCAGTATGGGAGAGCAGCAGACCATCTACGAAAACCTGCTCTGCCTCCCCACCCATAAGCCAGCTGCTTATATTGGGTAGGACAAAGATTACATGGGGAAGTAGGCAAAAGGAATAAGAATGAGTACAATGACCCAGGTTACAGGCAATGCAGGCAGGACTCCATTGTTTGGGCATCAAGGTTGCTAATCTTTCCGTGATAAATAGGATGGGAATGGGCTGCATTCCAAAGCCAACTCCCAGGTCCTGGGGTGTACAACTCCCTGCCAGGTCAGAATGTGCTTTCTTTACTCAGAACAAAACAATCCCGGTTAACAGAGCATGATTAATATTTCTTGTAACTATAGCTGGTATCCAAAATTCTATTTCTGCCCCTAACACTAGAACAGTGGTTCTCAACCTCTGGCCCTTTAAATACAGTTCCTCATGTTGTGACCCAATCATAAAATTATTTTCGTTGCTACTTCATAACTGTAATGTTGTTACTGTTATGAATTGTAATGTAAATCTCTGATATGCAGGATGGTCTTAGGCGACCCCTGTGAAAGGGTCGTTCGACTGCCAAAGAGATCGCGACCCACAGATTGAGAACCGCTGCACTAGAAGCTTCTTATCCACCTCTAATAGCCTGAGGAGTCAGTTTGGGCTTCTCCAAATCCAGAGAGAGAGAGCTCCTGTGCACTCCTCCAGGGAAGGAAGGCAGGTACTCTCTCACCTCCTATGTTTTTGTTTAGCCATCTTTAAGTGAAGACTATAATTTAAATAGGGCCTTCATCTCCATAGGTGCTAACAATGTATGCATCTTTTCTGAGCCTGGTCTCCCAGTGGGCAATGCAGGGCTAGTGCATTTCGAATTACACCCATGGAAAACCAAATATATTTTAATCAGCCAGCCTCCACCTGAACACAATACTGAGAATCCATGGACTGGGTGTTTTTTCTTCATTGCTGAGGACCACCAGGGTGGCACTGTGGCTTTGGGCTCATTTTACAAAGTGCCAAGCCCCTGAGCATTTTTTTACACCTGTGTTTCCAAGACAACCACCTCTTCTGGCACAGGGCACCCTTGTAAGGTGGGTGTTTCAGAGGCTGTGTCTTGAGTGAGACACGAGAACCCCAGCACTGGATTTGGGCGAGGGACCTCAGCGGAACTGAGAGCCTCTGTTTCTCCATCTGCTGAATGGGGGCAGCCATTCCCACGTGTTGTGGAGGCAGACCCCTCCCCCCAGCTGAGCAGTGGCCACATAACGGGGGCGGGGGGTGGGGTGGGGAGGGGGAAGTATGTGGGAGTGTTGAGACAGAGCTGTCCTCCTTTTCTTGGCTCTGGAGCTATTTCTGTCTGAAGAACTGGGACCCGTCACTGTAATCAGGGCACCCCCACCCCCAGGCTCTGCTGGAGACTGGGTCAAATTTAATTCAGTGTTTTTCACACTAACCTTCAGTTCCATGTAACTACCTGCCAGCCTTTGCCCCTGACTGGAATGCCCTCCTCTGTCCTCCATCCCTGTGGGGGATAGTGGGGCCACTGTCTCGCCCTCCATGAATGGGCTTTCCCAAGTAGCACAGTGGTGCTCAGTGCACTGACCGGCTGCCTGCTCTGCCCAGTGCTGGAGCCCTGGACAGCAGAGGAAGCAAGAGTTTACTGTGCCAGCAAAGCAGGAGCACAAACAATAGCAAAAATATTCAAAAAAATAACCTGCTGGGCAAAGTTTTTTTCCGGCACAGCTAGGCTGGGCCCCTGCTGCTGGTGGATCGCTGGCTAAGATGGACCAGAGATCAAACTACAGCTTCACAGATGGCCACGAGGGGGCGTAAACACACTTCAGGAAGCACCTGAGCATCTCACTTCCCAGAGCTGGTGGAGGGAGTGTGTGTGTGTGTGTGTGTGTGTGTGTGTGTCCCTCCACAGTGCTTAACCCTAGGAACTGACACTGTCAGTGGGGGCGGGTGGGAGGACAATAGGTGGACTAATACTTTTTAAAATTTTTAAAAATTTTATTTATTCATTTTTTTGTTAATCCTCATCTGAGGATATTTTCCCATTGATTTTTTGTAGAGAGAGTGGAAGAAAGGGAGCGGGCCCTCACATATGTAAGTAAATATAAAAATAATACAAAATTATATTAAACTGACAGGTAACTATAAAGAAGGTAAATGCAGTCCTGATTTCTCTCATTATGCTTTTATTTTAACGAAATATTAAATAACAAATTACTTGAAAGCACCTTCCTTTGGTGGCCCCGAGAACATGCTCCATGTGCCTATGGGGTGACCCACCAGTGAACACAGTCCATGGGCTGAATGACCTTTAGAGGTGGGTACCATTCTAATCCTTATTTTGCAGATGAGATATGGAGGATCAGATGGATGAAAATGCTTGCTCCAGGTCACAGCAGGAGTGCTGGGCCAGGACTGCCCTACCTCAGAGCCAATACTCATGTTCCTCTGCCTGAATGTGTTTGTAATTGTCATGTTATAGGGCTTCTGTACATGGGTACAGACATCAGAAGACCTCCTCACATCTTTAGTGTCCTTGTGCCCAAGCATTTACATACTGACATATGTATTACTTTATTTGGCCCAGCCAGTGTTGCTCAGTGGTTGAGCATTGACCCATGAACAAAGAAGTCATGGGTGTGATTCCCGGTCAGGGCTCATGCTCAGGTTGCCTGCTTGATTCCCGGTAGGGGGTGTGCAGGAGGCAGCCGATCGATGCCTCTCTCTCTCTATCCCTTCCTATCTCTAAAATTGATAAAAAACATTTTTTTAATATACTTTATTAATTTTTTTTTTACAGAGAGGAAGGGAGAGGGATAGAGAGTTAGAAACATTGATGAGAGAGAAACATCGATCAGCTGCTTCCTGCACCCGGCCCCCCCCCCCCACTGGGGATGGGCCCACAACCAAGGTACATGCCCTTGACTGGAATCGAACCCGGGACCCTTCAGTCCGCAGGCCGACGCTCTATCCACTGAGCCAAACCGGTCAGGGCGATAAAAACATGTTTTAAAAAATATTTAAAATTACCTATTTGTATACATAAGGCTATTTTATTATCCTATATAATAAAAGCGTAATATGCTAATTAGACCAGATGTCCTTCCAACGACCTTCCAGACGAAGCCGGGGCTGCGAGGGCTGAGGCAGAGGCAGCCACCACAGTGGCAGGGGCTGAGCCCCTTGCACGAATTTCGTGCATCAGGCCTCTAGTATATTATACATGACTGTTCTTTATATTACAACTAAGGCATTACATTCATTTTTTGAAATTATGTGTATAGATGAATCATATTTTCTTTAACTTTCATTGAAGGCTTGTAATGAGAGATATTGCATTTATTATAAAAAGTCAGCTCTGAGAATCTCACGAACATAATATGAGCAAAAAAGCCAGACACTAAGGAGGTTTCTGAAATGAATGACTTCATTTAGTTGAAGTTCAAAACCAGATGAATGTAAATTACACTATTAGAAGTCAGGAAGGTGGCTACTTTTGAGAGGCAGGAACTTACGAGGATGTGGCAGGGTTGAGGGTGTACTTTTGCTGATCTGCACAAGTGTGAAAGTTCAGATTGTGAAAGTTCACTGAGTGTCTGCACTTTTTTGTGTATACTAGTATGTTATGCTTTAACTTAAAAACCCCCAAAACCAAAAAGCTAAGCTAACATCACCAGTAATGAAACAAATCAACATCGTGCCACTGTTGTGATATTCCTACAACAAGTTAATGACCTGAGCCTCTTCATGAGGAAACACCTAACAAACCCACCTGAGGGCCATTCTACTACCTGACCAACCTGTACTCTCCCACCGTGTCCGTGTCCTGAGAGACAAAGATAGACTGAGGGACGGTCAGAGAAAAGGAGACTAAAGGGACTGGACAACTGAATGCAATGCCTGATCTTGCGACTTATTTGGGCCACAAAAGGCATTATAGGGGTAATTGGCAAAATCTTAATAAGAGATGTTGATAGATAACATTAATGCAACAATGTTAATCTCCTGATTTTGATTCTTATACTGTTTATGTAAGAGAATATTTTTGTTTTTAGGAAAAACCACTGAAATATTTAGGGGTAAAGAAGTGTCATGGACGCCCCCTAGCCCGTTTGGTTCAGTGGGTAGAGCTTTGGCCGGTGGACTGAAGGGTCTCGGGTTCGATTCTGGTCAAGGGCATGTACCTTGGTTGTAGGCTCAATCAATTATTTTTAAATACTGTCCTCAGTTACGCATCAGGGCAGGAATTGAAGCCGTGGCCCCAGCGCTAAATCCAGGAGCCTGTGGTTTCTGGGCCAATAGAGGGGACCCGGAGGAGAGCTCCCCCCCAACCCCCCACTGTGTGGGTTGCTAGGCACAAAGCTGCTCACAGAGGTCCTGTGACTTGGTTGGTGCTCAGCCCTCCACCCTGGTTGGGCCGCCTGCAGGAGGCAACCAAGCGACGGGTCTCTCTCACATTGATGTTTTTGTCTCTGTTTCTCCCCCTCCCTTCCACTCTCTCTAAAAATTAATGGAAGAATATCCTCAGGTGAGGATTAGCAACAACAACGAAAGGTATCACGGCTGAAACTTTTTGTCAAACAGTTCAAAAAATGTATATATGTGAAAAGAGAAAGAGCGGGTGGAGAGAGAGAGAACAAATGTGATAAAACAGGGAGTCTGGGTGAACGGTCTGAGGGTATTCACTGTGCTATTTTTTCATTTTTCCATATGTCTGAAATTATGCTAAAGTAGGAAGGTTTGGGGGTGAGCGGCTCTGGGTCTGATAGTGGAACCTAAACGTTGGCCGTTCCTTTCTCTGTTCCCGTGGCCATTGGCAACCTCAGTTCTCCCGGGTGTCGGCGTGAAGAGGGGCAGAAACAGAAGGAGCCGGAGCCTGGCGTTTCCTGACATGGACAGGTCTTGTGTGCAGAGGTGCTGAGGGTCCATCGGCAGGGGTCTTAGCTTACAGCAAGGGCTCAGCGAATTGGCCGAGGTAGGTCAGCTCTTGGCTGCTGCCAGACACCTGCGTTTCTTTCCTCAGCATGACCTCTGACTTCAGGGGGCGCTGGATGGAGGCAGGTGCCCCCAACGACTGTAGAGCTGGTTGCTGCCGCCCTGACCTTAGCCCCCAGGAGTTTCTGGAGCCACCGCTGGTGCCAGTTAAAGCGGCCTGGTTGGTGCTCAGCCCTCCACCCAACCCAGGGTCACAGGACCTCTGTGAGCAGCTTTGTGCCTAGCAACCCACACAGTGGGGGAGCTCTCCTCCGGGTCCCCTCTATTGGCCCAGAAACCACAGGCTCCTGGATTTAGCGCTGGGGCCACGGCTTCAAAGGTTTGGCTGTCCCCAAACTTTCAGTCACCTGCATCTGCCGGAAATGATACCGTTAGAACCCCGCTCTCCTAGGAGACAAAGCATTTCCCAGCACTGGCTTCTCCCAAAGCATAGACGTCGTTGCTGTGTGTAGGTCATAGTTCACCGACTTGGTTCCGGAAACACATGGAAGGTCTTTATTTTCTGTAAATCCGTGAAATCTAGCTCTGAGCCCCCGTTCATTGGGCTGGTAGGAAATCGGCCCAGTTATTCTCCTATCACATCAATGGGCAAAGGTCTGGGGGTCAGGAGCCTCTGCCAGTCATCTGTCCCTGTCAGTTTGGGTCCAGCACCGTGGGCCCTTTCACTTTAGGAGACATCTGAGGTGACCCACATCCTGAGATCCAGAGCTGTCTGCCCCCAGCACGGTCACAGCCTGCCTCTGCTCCCGGGAAATCTGCTTTCTCTCCCACTTCAAGTCCGACCTTCGGCCCCTCGGGCCTCCCACAGACCCGTTATAGAGAAACGGAGGCCAAGCGAAGAGGGCATATAGCCGACTGAAGAGGTGATAAAATCGTTCTGCCATAAGGTGTGTGCCCCTCCCGGGGGCACTTGCATTTCATCAGGGAACCTTGTCGTAACTGAGCACCAAAGCTCAAATGACAGGATTTCAGGCTCTGTGACAGGGGGTTATTAGGCATAGGGGTCTTTTTGTTTTGTTTTGTTAATCCCCACCCAATGTTGTTATTTTGCATTACTTTTCAAAGAGAGTGGAAGGGAGAGAGGGATGGAGGGAGAGAGAGAGAGAAACATTGATATGAGAGAGACCCATCAACTGGCTGCCTCCCTCACCTACACCACCAGGGGACGGGAACCCGAACCCCAGGTATGTGCCCTTGACCCGGAATTGAACCCAGGAACCTTCGGTGCGTGGCTGATGCTCTAATCACTGAGAAACACAGGCCAGGGCTGTGTTTTGATACATAAAGCTCTCCTGACGAGTGAAGAGCACTAACCACACTCTTGAACACTCAGGAGGCCTGGGGAACTGGAGAGACAGGACAGTGCCCAGAGCAACCAAGGGCTTGCCACTCAGAGCAGGCGGAGGGGGAGAAAGAGCCCCTTTCTGCAAACCAGAGGGACCCCGGGGAGCCCAGCTGACCCTGGGCTCCTGTGTCCCCATGCCTTTCCCACAATTCCTGCCCCAAGAGAGTAGCTCAGTGGGAATAAAGAGCCTCCTGCTCACTTTCCCATGCCCCTGAAGACCAAAACATTTGGGTTGCAGCTGGAGGGATTTAGATGAGACTCACAGGCTGCCAAGCCAGGAACTGCCAGGGCCCAGGCATGTGTCCGTACCGCAGGGCCAAGGAGGGGCAGCCGGCACCTGCCAGAATTTGCCTGTGTTGGAAGGTGGATTTGGGCCAAGGGATGCCTAGTTCTTTCTGAGCCTCAGAGAAAGAGTTGTCTGCTTCCAACCCAGGAGGCCCTCGGTGCCTGCTCTAGACTTCCAGTGACTCCCATGGCCTCGGGATGGGATGGGAGCTACAGCTGACCCTTGGACAATGCAGGATTGGGGTGCCAGCCCCCTATGCAGTCAAAAATCTATGTATAACTTTGACTCCCCCAAAGCTTAGCTGCTAATAGCTCACTGTGGTGCCAGGACTGTGGTGCCGCCATCCCAGGGAGGGGCTGGCCAAAGTCCCTGGCAGGACCAGCAGCATCAGGCCTGTTATACCACCTCCCTCCATGTGGCCACCACCATGCCCATCCCTCTCTTCCTCCCTTGGACCCAGTGCCCTCTCTTACCCACCACTTGAATTAAGATGCTCTAAAGCAGCCCCCCACTCCCCACCTCCCTCCTCAGCTCAGACCTCAACGTCCACTGCTTCTTCGTTCTCCCCTCCAGGGGCCTGCAAATGCTGTGTGTCCGCCCTGGTCAGCTCCTCCCCAGGGTTCTCGGTCCATGTGGAGGCCTCACTCTCCATCCAGGGACACACCCCAGACTCCCCTCCCCCTCACAGATAGCTAAATGCTGTCTTATGAGCTCCACCTTCTAAATCTCTCTCATCCATCCCCCCTGCTCCCCACCTCCACCACCCTGTCCCCTCTCCACCACCCTGTCCCCTCTTTCCTGGCCACTGGCCACCCCTCCTCCCTGATGCCATTCCTGCGAACCCACCCACACTCCACAGGGATTTTCCCCCTTTCACATCTGGCTCTGCCCCTCCTCTACCCCAGACCCTTTATGCCTCCCCAGTAGCCCTGGGAGAATCCCAGGCTCCAGCCCCACCGGTCCTTTCAGCCCCACAAACACTCTGGGCTCTCTCACCTTTGAGCTTGCACACCAGCTCTTCCCTCAGCTTCAAACATATTATTCCCTTCTCTCTGCCTTGGCATTTATTTTTTTCACCAGATGAGGTAGGCTCCTCCTTTTCTCTGCCCCCCATAGCCCCTGCCTGCCCTCCGTATAACCCTTACTTGCTAAGTACCCATGTGCCTCCCAACATACTGTGCTTCCCTCACCACTGTCGCCTCCCCAATGCCTAGAACAGATCTTGACATAGCACAGGCACTCAAGGGGTATTTGCTGCATGGATGAATGAATTTATTAATCATTGCATGTATGGATTGTCATGTTGGTGGCTTTGGTGGCTGGGTGGGGACGAGGGGAGATACTACATAAGCTGTAGCCAGTGCCTGCCCCCGGCAGCAGGTGGCTGGAGGGAGAAGGCCACGTCACCTCCAGCAGGCTGGGTGCTTTTTTATTTTTTTATTTTAATGGCCTGGCAGTGAGGTGCGTGCATGGCGGAGGCCTGCAGAAGAGGTAATGCCGAGAGGGTATGCCCATCTCTAATTATTGCTTGAGTCGTTCTGGCAATGTCAGCTGCCCGCCCCAGAGAGCTGGGTCTCGTCCATCACAGTGTGAGCTCAGGGTGGGGCTGCTGCCACTGGCAGTAGGAAGAAGACCAGAGGAGGTTCCCAGGGACCTTTGGATCTTGGAGAACAGAGGCAGCTCTAGGCTTGGAACATGCTCAGCTCTTGTCCTTCCTGTGCCCGGGGCAGCTGAAGAGTGTCTCCTGACTTGGGGATCCCATCAAGAAGCCTAGAGGGTGGCCAAGGAGCAAGCCAGCTGAAGAGGGGGGTCCACAGCACCCCCAGGCAGGGAGCCTTAGATGGTTTGGTGTCTGCTGACATGGAAGCCCTTGGGAAGATGGTGTCCTAGTGGCCAGCTGGGCAGCCGGGCAGCTCAGGCCCGGAAGGAGGCCTTGACCAAACGGCCCATCAGCGGCTGTGGTGGCCGGAAGTTGTTCACCATGTGGATCCTCTCATCGTCCACTGAGGTGAAATGCAGGCCCCGAAACTTCTCCATCTTGAGAAGGCAAAAGAGAAACTCAGGGCAGAATGGGGTGCTGTGATCCCCTCTGATCCCAGACACAACATCTGGCATACCTGGCCCAGCCAGCTCTGCCTCTCCTCCCTCCTCTTCCCCTTAGGGTGTGTCCCCAATTCTCCCCACTCCTTCTCTCTTTGGGACCCCAGTCTCATTTATTTATTCACTCAAGGGCCACTGACCCTGCTTCACCTACTTCCAGTTCCAATCCCATCTAGTGAACACTTACCAGCAAATGTAACATTTAAGATTCTAACACAGTCGGCGAGATCTCAGGATCCAGGGATCTCCCCTCCCAGCCTGTGTCTACGTCCTAATGACCATCCATCAAGCTAACGCCCACCTAAGAATCTAAACGTTTATTAGCAAAAGATGGGAGTCTCCATGGTGGGCCCACAGGCTGTGGGTTGCTGGCTGGGAGAGTCCCACTGCTGAGGTGGACCCTGAAGGCCACATCCCTCCACCTGGAGGACTGACCTGCCTTTCAGAGATGCTGATGGGCTCTCGGAGCACAATCCAGGTGACGCTCTCACTCAGAGGGGGCGTGGTCAAGGAGCCGGGGTAGGTCCAGTAGTGCCGGCTGGCAGGCAGGAGGCAGTTGGGCTGGAAGCAGCTGAACTGGGCCGTGGTGCCCTGCACAGGGTAGGGAGCCCAGAAATCAGCACAGACCTCCCACCAGGACCAGACCTGCAGCCCTTCTACCTGTTTCTGTCGGGGGGATCTAGGCTTCTCCTTGGCTCATGGATGCAAATAGTGGGCAAATGCCTGTGATCCCCGATGCCATCTCCCAGCCGGAGCCAGGCCCTGTCCACCCATTTGCTCGTATGTAAAAGCTGCAGGAGCTCTTTGGCCACATGTCTTGTCCCTTGCCTTCAGCGGCCCTTAGTGGCGCTGCCCGCGGGACAACCGTTAACGAATGTGACAAGTATCTTATCAATCCTATACCCACCGAGATGGCACACTGGGCACTCCATGGGGCCCCTGACCCTGGTGAAGAGGAGTCAGGTGCAGGATGCTGCAGGCGCTGACCTGCCCCCTTCATCTCACCGAGGGTTTACTACCAGAGTGGAAGAGTGGATGGGTCTGCTCCGTGATGTAGCCTCTTCCCTTCCCCCCACCAGGCTGCTCTGGGTCAGAGGCATGGACCCCTGGTCTCACCTTAAACCGAACCATGTAGAGTGCGTCTGTCAGACGGTTCATGTAGGGGTGTTCAGCCCCGATCTGTCAGGGAGAGGGTAGTGTGAGCCCGGTACCACTGGGTTCTGAAAATAGGGGCAGTTCCAGGCCTTTCATGACCCCCTGGCCCTGGGTAAACCCCCCTCACCTCCAAGAAGACACCGACCACAGCCAGGCCGTCGGGTGCTGAGGCCGCCTCCCCAAAGGTGCTGTACTTCTTGGCGTTCCAATGAACCAGGTGCAGCTATAGGGTTAACAACAGGCCAGGCCAGTGCTCAGCACTCCCTGGGCCACAGGAGCTCAGAGCAAGGCTTCCTTCACTCCCATCAGACTCCTGGCCCCTCTGAAGGAAGGACAGGCTGCCCAACCACCCGGGCCTAGCTAGCATCCTATGTGGCCCTGGGGAGCCCCCAAAGGGCACACAAAGCATCCGCCCTGCTCTGGGCCCAACCCTTTCCTGAGCCCCAGGGAACCAAAGAGGAATCTGGCTCAGGCCCTGCCCTCCATGAACTAACTATAAAATAGATAATGACCATCCAGGGACACTCCCTGAGGAAGAGGCACTTGCACTGAGTCCAAAGAATAATTAGGGGGTAATCAGGCGGAACCTTGGGGGAAAGGTATTCCAGGAAGAATACCTGGAGGTATGGGTGTGAAAGAGCCAGGTGTGGGCTGGGGCTTCATCACCTGCAGTGCAGCGTGGGGACAGTGTAGGGGAGGAGGAGGCTCAGCAAGGCCTTGAATGCTAAACACAGTCCTTGAAGGCTTATTAGCAAGGGTGTGGCGGGACTGGATTTGTCCTGCAGAAAATTCCTTCTGGACACACAGACCAGGGCAGCAGTGGGCAGAGTTCAGGTAGAAGATCCTGGGCTGGGGGTGGGTGGAGGACGTTTCTCCCAGACACTGGGTGCTCGTCCTCAGTCTCTCCAGAACTCCACACCAGGCACCTGCCAAACCCCTGACTATCCAGTGCCCCACTCCTTCCCCAAAGGGATTCCCACTGAGGAGGGCCCTTACCTCGCAGGGGAATGACTTGCCGTCCACCATGTGCTCTGAGCCCACATTGTGCATCTGGCCCCAGTGGAAATGGAACTGCTTGAGCCGGTAGGGCCCATCCAGGGGGCCCCCAGTCACCACTGCGGGTAGAAGTGGGGCGTGTAGCAATCCATGTGAGAGAGTCCACAACAACCGGCAGGTGCTGGTGCCAGGATCAGGGCAGTACCCAAGAGGGAGGTACATTTTTCATTTGGAAAACTGGTTGGGCTAATTGGTCTTGGGTCAGTCTCCACTCTGTTCCCTGGGCCCTTAGCTGGGCCAGGGCAGAAGTCCTGGCAGCCTGCAGGTGGCAGAGAGTGTGGCACTGACAGAATACATCTCTCCATTCTCCCCACTCCTGACCAATTTTGCATGGAAGCTGGAACCTTGCCTCTAATCCCCCCTCCGCCCCCCCAATTATCACTAACAATATGTCCCCCATGTCTGGAGCCCTGACCGAGAATTGAGTCAGAAGGATTATTTTGCTTAGTCCTCATAGTAGTTCCTGAGGGCTAGAACCTATTATCTCTATTTTGTAAAGGAGGAAACTAAGGCACAGAGAGGGCAAGGCATTTGCCCAGTGTCACACAGCAAGGCATTGAGCTAGGAGATAAGCCTGCATATCCTTTGTGAGTCCAGAGCCCAAGCCCCTAATCACCAGGCCATGCTGCCTCCTCAGGACCTAGTGTTGTCCAGAGGCCAGCTCCTGAGGGTCCCCATTCTGGTGGCTGGGCCCAGATACCTCCAATGGTGGGCCCCATTTGTGCTGGTTTTATGACTTTCCCACCCTGATATCTGGTGAGCTGGGGCCACGCCTAAGGCCTCCTGAGACTTATTGAATTTCTAGCTGAAAGGGATCTGGCAGTGGAGGGAGCTCCTGCCAGGCCTGAATGTGAGCCCCTGGATCAGGTGACTGCCCTGGGCTCAGAGTTCCACTAGACCTCTTCAGGATGGTGACCAGGCCAGGGCCTTGCCCCCTGTGGGCCCCTGGAGGAGGAGGAGGAGGGGAAGGAGGAGCAGGAGGGGGAGGAAGAGGAGGAGAGAGGACAATCCTTGCTATCTGTCCTGCCTTATCTGAGAAGCAGGGCCTTCAGGATGAGCTCCCTGACACGGCCTGTGGGGACCTCCCCTCCCCCCTCTGAGCATGCCCTACCTGGGACCCAAGTGTGGTCTCTCAGAGAATGAACTCCTTCCCTGACCCCTTGAACTTGGCTCCCTTGGCCTCTTGCTGACCATAAAACACACTGCCATTCACTGTGTACTTACTGTATTCTGACCTCCATCGGTGTCAACCCCCACAGAGACCTTGAGGGGGACACATGGTTATCCCTCTTGGACAAATGTGAGACTAAGGCTCAGAAAAGTAGGTATTCTGTCCAGGGTCACACAGCTATTGAGTGGCACAGCTCCAACCATCTCTCCCCCAAACCTACCTTCTTTCCACTGGCTCCCTGCCCTCTCGGGCCTGGGTGCTCTGGTAGGGGAGGGAACCCCAGCGGACTTGAAAGTGAGCCCCTGTGTCAGTGGTTCAGGGCATGCCCCTTGGGCCTTCTACCCCCACCCCAGACAGTGGCCTTCATTGAGCTACTGCTGTCTGAATTGAACCCGCAGTGCCCTCCGTTTAGAAGGTACAGCCATCTGAAAACTGCTCCTTCATAAACCTAACCTAGGGCTGGTTATCAAGAGCCCCATGTCCCTCTCCAAAGCTCTGGGTGAGAGGCTTTTCTTACAGTTTAGTACCAGGAAATGCTATGTCTCTCTTCTGAGGATCTGCTGGATTTGCTCCCTTCTGCAGCAAGAACTATAACTGATCCTCTTTCCCGTTTTTCCTAGCCTAGCAGGGAACTCAGAGCTAAGCAACTAAAATCAGTCCCATCTGACTTCCCTCCTCTTCAATTTTTTTTTTTTTAAATTTCAGAGAGGAAGGGAGAGGGAGAGAGAGACAGAAACATCAATAAGGAGAGAGAATGATTGATTGGCTGCCTCCTGCATGCTCCCCATTGGGGATTGAGCCAGCAACCCGGGCAGGTACCCTGACTGGGAATCAAATGTGACCTCCTGACTCATAGGTCAATGCTCAACCACTGAGCCATGCCGGTTGGGCTGCCCTTTGATTTTTTTATTTGAAACTTAAGTTCCCTTGAATGCTTTTATTATGTG
>NW_005368569.1:581286-584737 GCF_000412655.1 Myotis brandtii | reverse complement strand
CGCTTTCTTACACAAGAAACTCCAGCAAGTTTCCTCCTTGCCCCACTCCACCCCTCATAAGTCTGATCATAAGGACACAACTCCTTCACGGAGGAGCACTTCTGAGGCCCTCTGCCTAGGAATTTATCATAAAAGAGCCTGGACTTTAATCCCAGGGCAAAGAGACCTTGGAAAGAGTGCCACGAATTCCTGCTGGCCTCACTCTGGCCCAAGATCTTGAGGTTGAATGTGGGCTGGAAAGAAGACCTTTGGAGTTGGACTGGCTGGTTTGCGCCCTCCCCAGCTCACTGAGTCTCTACTTGCCTGTCTTTTTTTTTTTTTTTAAATCCTCATTCGAAGATATATTTTTATTGATTTTTAGAGAAAGAGAAGAAGGAAGGAGGGAGGGGGGAGAGTGAGATGATGTGAGAGAGAAACATTGATCAGCTGTCTGTTGTACCTGCCCGTCTCCACTGGGGATCAAACCCACAACCTGGGTATGTGCTCTGACTGGGAATCAAGCCCACACACAGCCTTTGGTGTACAGGACGATGCTCCCACCGAGCCACCAGGCCAGGGCATCTACTTGCCCATCTTAGAGGTAGATTCTTGAGAGGAATAAAAGCTGCCTGTGACCTTAGCAAGGGTCCTGGCACAGAACATTTTCGTTCCTTTCTCTCTGCTGGGCTTGGCCAGAGCTCACAGAGAGGAGGGTTTAGCCTTAGGCCACATAGCCCTACAGTGATGGGGCAGGGAGTGAAGTGAAAACAAACCTGACCTAAAGCACTAAATAGAAGAGAAGGAAGGGAAGTAGCATTTCTTGAGCTTCTGAGCATCTGCTGTGTGCCAGCACTACAAACATCGCTTCAGTTTTTCATTTTTCCTCTCTATGACCCTAGGGAGCAAAATAAGGTCTTATTACTCTCATTTTATGCCTAAGGAGACTGAGGCTCAGGCCACGGCTTCACAGCTGGCGAGAGGTGGAGCCTTCTCCCCCCACCACCGCATGCTGCCCCTCCTGTGCCTGCCCCAAACAGGGTTCGTTCCCCGGGGGGAGCGGTGCCAGAGTCTGTGAGGGGCCACTTACCAGATCGATCGTCGCTGTCATTGAAGTCCACCTGGACAGAGTGGCCATTGTTGGCAAGGCTGAGGGATGTGCAGGCCTCATAGGAAAGCTGCAGTGGCTTCAGGCTGGGCGAATACACAGCCTGTCTGGATATGATATTGATTGGTGATTGGCGGTCTCCCTGGGCAATGGGATACAGCTTGTACCACTGTGAGGGGCCTGCAGGTTGGGAGAGGGTAAGGACTCAGGCCAGCCCAGGTGTCTCCCTGGTATCCTTTCAGACCTTGGCCCCTGCTTTGGAGCTGTGTGGCCTGGGGCTCCAATCCCAGCTCTGCCATTCACCCTCCATTTCCTTGTCTTCGAAATGACCTCATGAAAACTCACCACCCAGAGCTGATAGGAGGCCCAGAGAGGTAATGCGTGGAAGAGAGCACAATACAGCCATAGGCTTAGGGGTGGTTCTGGGCAGTGAGTCCTCCCAACATCCAGTACATGGGCGGAGGGACCCCTCCTCCGCCAGGCATCTGAAGCTCCTGACCTGACCCTACCAGGCATCTGGCCTTTTCCTGAACCTTGGGTATGTTCGGGTTGCTGTTTGTGATAATACTAATAAAAGCTCCCATCATCCTGGCTTTGGCTGTGTGACATGTATTTGTTCCTTACAGCCACTTTGTGAAGCAGAAACCAAGGTGGTCCTCATTTCACAGATGAGAGGACTGAAGGCCACTCAGGTATGTGCACACATGCACTTGGGCACTGGCATAAACACAGCACATGCATGAACTGCCCCCAGCTGTCCTCCCCAGGCGTGTGCCTACCGATCCACAGAGATTTTCACATATGCACACATGTGCATAGTGTCCGGAGCTCACTGGGCCCTGAGCAGCAAGGCCCAGCAACACACATGTGTACAAACACACACATACCCTGCTGACTATACCTGACACACACATATGCACCCTTACCCAGAGACTGCCTGTTGCAAACCCAGACCTGCACTAAGGGACTACAGCAAAACACATGCTGGTACACACACACACACACACACACACACACCTGCGTGCACACCCACAGGCACCCACCCCCTGCCTCCCAGAGGCTCCATCTGTAGCCGAGAGGCTTCTCCCTGGGGAACATCCTGAGATGCAGCCTATTTTTAGAGCTATTGCCGGCTGGTGCTTCTCCCTGTCTTTTGGCTTCTTAAGTTTTCCTGAGAAAATAGCAGCAGGTGCCAACAGAGCTGTGTCCCCAGTGGATGACTCAGATCGAGGTCCAGACTCACTGGGTTATTTTTTGAAGTCTCGTGAGTATGCCGCCTGCTGGCACCTCTATCCATTGTCCTTTTCTCCCTCCGTGCCCTTAAACTGGACCACCCAGGTCTGGGTGGGTGAGGGGCAGCAAGCAGTCTGAGGGTGGCTGGCCATGGGGCAGGCCTATAGGATACTGGATGCTCAGAGCGCGTGGGCAGGACTAGAAAGAAGGCTGAGTTAGGGGATTCTGACTCTGGGGGAGCACACAGAAGCTGGCTTGGAGCAGGTGCTGGGGGGAAGATGATCTCGTATGGGTTGTCAACGCGCCCCTTTTCTGCCTCTCTCTCCATCTCTGCTGGTCTCTGTTGCCTCTTTCTAGCTTCTGCATGCCCAGATCTGGAGTTCTCCCCTCCAAAAGATGCTCCTGTGTCCTTGGGGGTCTCAGAGGGGGGCAGATATACCACAGCATCTCTCTAACTCCCTCTGGCCCATGGCAACCTCCTGACCCCAGACTGTAGCCCTCAACCCCCAGTGACTGCCTCTCCTCAGAGAAGGGGGGTGGGGTGGGGGTTGAGGAGTGTTCCTCCCACTTGCATTTGCCCTTCTCCCACCCCCACCTGCCCTGCCTGGGTCTACGGGCAGCCTGGATCTTGGGTCCTCATTGTTCACCTCAGGGAAAGGGGGGAAACCCTTCCCCCCCCCCCCACTCCATCTCAGCATGGTAGGAAAAGGCCCAAAAGGAACTGAGCTGCCGCAGACCCACACTCAAGCAGTCTGCCTCTGCTCCCTTCCTCTGCATCCTACGGAAACTGAGGCAGAATGAGGAGCTATTTTCCAGGTCACACCAGGAGGATGGTGTGGGCCACGCCTCACGCCGGGACGTGTTCAGACACCCTGCTCCATGGAGATACCCGGACACATACGTGGGCACCCAAATGATCCATTCCCTCCTGTACCTGCCAACAGGTAAGCGCCGAACATCCCTCAGCGAAACTCTCCCGGGGACGCTTCGCCCTTGCCCTGCGGAGCCGGACTCGGGAGATTCCTGCGCACTCCGCATCCCGCATCCCGCACCCACGTACCGCGCTCCGCCCCCGATCGACCGCCCTCTCCCCGCTGCGCCGGGTCACCTCCATCCCCAGTGCCCGCGAGGGGA
>NW_005368569.1:573729-580803 GCF_000412655.1 Myotis brandtii | reverse complement strand
GCGAGAGAGGCCGGCCCTGCACCGCCCCCGTCCGCAAGCTAGTTGAGCCCCCAGTGGAGATGCGGGGCTAGGGGGATGTAAACCTCTCCAGTCCTGGCCTGGCGACTCTCCCTCCTCCCCTCCAGCACGAGTACAGGCTCTGGGAGGAGAAACCGCTCATGCGGAGGGACGCCCGGGACATTCCCTCCCCTCCCCAGGCTTGTCCCCGAGCAGTAAATCCCACCACCGAGGACCTGCGCCCTGGGCCCTGAGTCCTCTGGGTTTGGAGAGTCCCCTTTAAATTGCGAACTGCACTGACCATCATGTCCAGAACTGGAGCTTCCCCCTGTTTGCCAGACACTGTGGCAGGTTCTGGGCCAAGCTTTGGGTCTATCCTGTTCTCTGAACCTCTCAGCTTCCCTAGAACATTGGGTGGTACTGCCATTAGGCCTCCTTCAGAGTAGGGGACTGAGGCCTAAGAGGTGCAGTGACTTGCCCCATGTCACTAGCCAGCTAGTGAGTGATTCACTCCCAGTTTGTGACATTCCAGGTACTGTGCTCTTTACCACTCCCCTGGGGATGGGGGCCAGTGGGTCCTGTGGGTGCAGGGGTCTAAGGAGCCTTGGGGGAGGGCAAGGGCTGTCCAAACCCCTAGCCCAGGAAAAGCCAGAGCCTTAAAGGCAAGTGGGACGTTTTGGCACTAACTAGCGGCATGAAGACAGACAGATCCATACACACCAGCTGGCTCACCCTTGGATCCAAGTTCCAGACCTTGCCTCCCACCCTCTCATTCTCTCCATTGCTTCTTCATTCTGTCCGGGACTCTCTGCCTGTTCCTGTGCAGCCCACTGTTTGTCCCTCCTTTCCTTGCCTCCCATGACTTTCGGCACACATGCAGGGAGCTCAGGCCCCTCAAACGCAGTCAACCTCATTGCCAGGCTTGGCCCAACATTTTCCCACCGTCTAGGTCTGGGCCCTGCTGTGTCCTCCACCTGGTACATCCTTTGTCTTCCACCCACTGGTTCCAGCCTGGCCCAACCTAATTCATCTTAGAATGTGCCTTGTGCCAAGACTAGGGCCAGTGTCTGGCTACGACGAACAGATGGGTGGGTGGAAGGACAGGAAATGATCCGACCACGGTGCCTGTACCCAACAGGAGTTAAAGGGCCATTTGTAGAATGTCTGCTGGTCTGACTTTGACCAGAGGAGACTTTTTCAGGCCCTGCTCTTGGCTGACCTTGTGAGGGATTCTGCCATTTTGTCTGTCTGACTCCCCTACATCTCCATGGCTGTCTTGATCAGTTCCCCTCTCCTCGGCCCTGAACCCCAGTTCCCCAGGAAGACTTGTGGAGATTAATTGACAACTTTCAAGGTAAGTCAGTGATTTCTCAGCCCTGCCTAGATACCTTTCTCTGACCCAGGAGCAGGAAGGGGCCCTTAATATAAATTTGACCCTCAGGTGTGGACGGGGGACTCATGATAGAGATGCAAGAGTGGCCCCAAGACCAGAAAACGAGAGAGAAGGCAACGTTGCCAAGGCCCCAGGTCTCCAAGCCAGAAATGTCATCTTCAGACCAAGAAGGTAAAAGCCTGCTTCCACGTGACCTGCAGCCTCTGTTCAGCTCACAGAGGAGCCTGCCTTCTCCTGGGGGAGGTGTCACACCCTCAGGACCTGTGTCTACTTCATTGACCCACTTCCCTCTCACAGTAACCCAGGCCTTCTCCATATTTATTTATAGCATTAAAAATAAACTGGAATTATTTGTATAGTTTTGCATCCAGTTTCATCTGCACAGCACTCCTGGGGGGATTCACCCCATTTTACAGATGAGGAAAGCAAGGCTCAGGGAAGTTTAATTATGGTGCACAGTGAGTGACAAAGCAAGGATGAAAACCCAAGGCTGCTGAGTCCCTTATTCAGTATGTCTAAAATCACAGGGAGCGGGGAGAAGTGGATTTTAAATTTGGTTGTCATTTGTGTATATATGCTTTGCATATATATATGCATGACTCTGGAAGGAGTTAAGAGAAACTAGGGAGAATATTTGCCTCGAAGGAGGAGAGAGGGAGACCAGAAGGGCGGGGGAAGGTGAGGAATAGGGGTGGGAGGGACACTCTGTACTGCCTCCTCCTTTCGAAAGAACTAAAATGTGTACAGTTGACTCTTGAACAGCATGGATTTGAACCGCACAGGTCCACTTATACATGGATTTTTTTTTCAATAAATACATTCCGTACTATCAATGTGTTTTCTCTTTCTTATGATTTTCTTAGTAGCATTTTCTTTTTTCTAGCTTAGTTGATTGTAAGAATACAGCATATGACACATATAACATACAAAATATGTGTGAATAGACTGTGTTATCAGTAAAGCTTCCGGTCAACAGTAGGCTATGACTAGTTAAGTTTTAGGGGAGTCAAAAGTGGTACGTGGAATTTCGACTGCATGGGTGTGGATTGGTGTCACTAACCCACGCATTGTTCAAGAGTCAACTGGATTACCTCTTTAACAACCAAATAAAAGTTGATCCAATTCTTTCCTTCCTGCAGCTTGACTATCAAAAATTTCCTCCCAGCGCTGGAGTGCTGGGAACTCAGGAAGATGAGAGGCGCCGATGGAGCCTGCCTGTCTCAGATGAAGCCCCAGTTGTCCCGGCAGCCATTCAGGTCAACTTGGTAAAGCCCGCGCCCTCATTCAGGCGCCTCCTGTCTCAATTACGTGCTGTCATTAAAGCTGAATTGATTTCACTGCTCTGGAGTTTACTCTTTGGTCTCATTGGTGTCAGTGGCTCCTGGATTTTGCTGTTTCTGGAGGAAGGAGAGCATGGGGATGTGAGGGCTGTGCTGAAGGGCTGGGGACGAGGGCAGGAGCAGCTTGCATAGCCACACCTCATTCATCAAGCAACTTTGACCTGATCTCACTTTCCTTCTTGAAGGTACAGTGTTTTTGCTCTCTAGCTGATAAAAGGCTCATCCCTACCTTGTCCACTCCATGGGCATTCCTGTGAGCATTGGTTGAAAAAAACAGGTGTCCAATGCTGCACCAACAAGCAGAATCATGCCTGCTCTTCATAGTATATTATGCACAGGACCAACAGGTAGGCTAGAAGCCCTATGGCCTAGAGATTCTAAGATCAGAATTATCATTTCTTGTGTGTTTTTTTTAAAAAAAAATTTCCACTCCAAGCATGTGTGGGGATGTGTGCAAGCAGTGGGATATAATGATCCTAGGCTGTGGACTCAAGACAGATCTGGGCTTGGCTTCCAGCATCACTGGCTGTGTGACCTGGGGCAAGTTGCTTCACCTCTCTGAGTCTGTTTTCTCATCTGTAAGATGGGACTAGAGAGTCTAGAAGGCTAATAGTTTAGTCAGGTAAGGTGATTCCTGGCACCAAGGATGCACCCCTGAGACCCTAGGACCTCTGTTCTTTCCCCTTTCCTTACCTTGTTGGGCCCATTTAAAACCCCAAACATTCCTTTGCCAATTATAGTAGTGGCAACTATTCATTGCAGAAAATTTGGAAGAATCAGAAAAGTATATAGAAGAAAATTTAGACAACTGATCATGTGACTCAAGAATCAGCACTGTTAACATTTTAGTGACCATCCTGCCTGGCTTTTTTTGATACATATTAGTCATACTTAAAAAACAATCAGAATCACATGTATTCACATGTATAGCTTTGTGATTAGTTCTCCTCCCTACCCCCCTCTCACACACCCAATGCCCTATGGTTAGCATTTTCCTGTTTGGTCAGCCTTAGAGAACTTGACACTTAACAACTACACAATGGTTTAGTATATGAGTTATTTCCAGTTTTCATTATTATAAATAGCACTGCAGTGAACATTCATATTTATACATCTTTGTGTGTGTCTGATGCTTTCTTGGGATAAACTACTAGAAGTGGGGTTACCATATCAGATGATATATACATTACCAGTAAGGCATTTAAAAATGTAAAGTAGTTTGAGAAATGCATTCTTTCATTCAACAAGCATTTGTTGAAGATTTATTAGATGCCAAGTACTGGGCCAGGCATGGGTGATACAACTGGGAACATGATAGACCCACAGCTGTTTCGGGAGGGGTGGGAAAGAGAGGTAAATTATTGGTCAATAAGAACCAGGGTGAGAAGGGCTAGGATGGGCAAAGGGCAGGCAGGGAAGGTTAGTGGCCGAGGCCTGGGAGAGTGTCCTGGGTTGTGACTGATTCTTCCTGGCGGTTTTCCCATAGATTATAAACTCTTCTAGGGCAGAGCTACCCCAAACTTCCTGGGAGCTCACTAATCCAGTCTCCACCAGCTGGGACCAACAATGATGGGTAACAAAATAGACCTGAGCTGGGTCTGGCCAGATCAGTTGGGGTGATTATTTCTAATCTCGACACCACCTCTTAATAGCTGTGAGACTTTGGAATTCTACTCACCCTCCAAGCTTCTGTTCTCTTGTCTGTGAACTGGGATGAGCAATAGTGTCTGTTCATTGGATCAGCACAAATGGGCACAAAATGAGGTGATGCACATCAAGGGCCTGCCTGGCACCTAAGTGCTCAGTAATGTGGTTAGGGGCTCAGTTTTCCCATCTGTTCAGTGGGAGATTGGCCTAGATCAGAGGTTCTCAACCTTGAGAGTGCATCAGAATCACCTGGAGGGCTTGTTCAAACAATTTCCTGACCTCACCCCAGAGTTTCTGATTCAGCAGGTCTGGGATGGGGCTTGAGGGTTTGCATTTCTAACCAGGTCCCAGGTGATGTTGATGCTGCTGGTCCTGGACCACACTTTGAAAACCAGCTTAAATGAATGCAGCCATGGTTTCCTGTTCTGATACCTGATTCTTCGTCCTCCACAATAACAAAGGCTCATTCATGGGCCTTGAGTTCCCAGATGGCAGCGTTTGTATCGGTTCAATCCCCACAGCTCCAGCACAGGTGCTTTGCTATTATGGGTTGAATTGTATCCTTCAAAAGCTGTTGAAGTCCTAAGCCCCAGTACTTGTGAATGTGATCTTATTTAGAAACGGGGTTTTTGGAGATGTATTCAAGTTAAGATGAGGTCATTAGGATGAGCCCTGATCCAATTCGATTGGTGTCCTTATAAGAAAAGAAGGACAGATAGAAACATGAGGGGAGAATGCCATGTGACAGTGGAGGCAGCGATTGCAGTGCTGCAGCCGTAAGCCAGGGATTACCAGCAAACCACCAGAAGCTGGGAGGCAAGGAAGGATTCTTTCCTTCAGGCTTCAGTGGGAGCATACTGCCCATACCTTGATTTCAGGCTTCTAGCTTTCAGAACTTTGAGACAATAAATTTCTGTATTTTTCAGCCAGCCAGTTTGTTACAGCAGTCCTAGGAGACTAATACATTGAGGGATTTATTTTTATATTTTACAGATACCACCAATGCAGATCTTTTCAAAATCATACATTTAAAAATATATATTTTTATTGATTTCAGAGAGGAAGGGAGAGGGGGAGAGAGATAGAGACATCAATGATGAAAGAGAATCACCGATCAGCTGCCTCCTGCACAACCCACACTGGGAATCGAGCCCGCAACCCAGGCATATGCCCTGACCGGGAATCGAACTGTGATCTTCTGGCTCATAGGTTGACACTGAGCCATGCTGGCTGGGCTACATTTTTTTCATAGGCAGTATGACTCCCCTGACCCCCCAAATTTAGGGATGTTTTCTTTCATGCAGTGCATAGGACTGCACTGAGCATGAGAAGCTAAGCAGTGAACTCTCACCCATCTCTTTTTGACCTTCCTACATTCCCTGGGCATATTTTATTATCCCTTATATTTCATCTGTCCGACTGGAGAAGGAAATGATAGCATAAGCACGTAATGTGCTGGGAGAGCCTCATGCCTTTGTTTCCCATCAGTTGTTCCCTGGGTGCTGGGTAGGGGCCAGGGAAATCATGAGAGGGTGTGCCTCAACCTTGACCCCAGAGACAGCACCCGGGGGAATTGCATCCATCATTACTACAGGATTACTGTCAAATTGTGTTCCCACCCCTGTCTACATCCCAGGGTAGGTTGGGCGTGGGGATTTGTGCTCATTTCCACCTTATTTCAGGCAATTATTAACCTGAAGTGGCTGTAGGGACTTAGTGAGAAAGGAATCCTGACCGCACTGCCTGCTGGTCTCCTGGTTTCCAGCGTCCTCTCCTTCCCTCTTCCTTATGGAGCTGCCACCCATCCCCACAGGGCAGCCGTCCTCTTCCTGAAAGTGATTCTTTTCAGAAAGCAAAGGGCTTTAAATCCCTCCTTGCTTGTTTGTTCATGGTCCTCACAACTTGGCTCCTGCTGTCCCTCAAACCTCCTCTGACCACTTCCTACCCTTCACCTAACTCCCCACCCCATCAAACTCCTTTAGTGCCTCCAGCCTGCCATGCCTTCTCTGCCTTCCTCTCTGAAATCCCCAGATGACACCCGCTGTTCTTCTGCTTAAAACATTCTTCCTTGCCCACACGACGCCAAACATTCCTGGGGTGTGGGTGAGTGGTGTGCCTCTGTGCACCTCTCAGCTCCCCCATCTCCTCTATCTATAGGATGGCCATATTGTCTAGTAAGTACTTGTCTACTGTTCCTCTCCCCTCTTGGGCTGTGACCTCCCCAAGAACAGGGCCCTGGTCTTATTCATCTTTGGTCTTTGTACCTGCAGCCGGGAGCAGCTAGCTAGCTTTGTGGTTGGAAACAGGTCCTCAAAGTGTTGCATGAGATGATGGGTGAAATGGGTAAATCATCATCATCATCATAATGAAAGGTATTATTCAGACAGGATTTTTTGTGAGTCTGGTTCTGTATATTCAAATTCTCATTTAATTCTAATAGAATCCTTTGTCGGAGACCCATTTATCCCCATTGCACAGATGAATACGCGGAGGACTTGCGAAGTAAAAAGCGGGTCTCACAACTAGTTAAGCGGTTAAAATCCAAACCGGCCTGAGTCCAAAGCCCGAGTCCCCTCCCTCCAATCACCGCACGTAGAAAATCACCGAATGGCGGAGAGCGGGGCTGGTGCAGGGAGGGAAGACTTGACCAACCAGTCCCGGTCCAGGTCTTGGCTGCGGTGGCATTTGCTCCAGCAA
>NW_005368569.1:549925-573338 GCF_000412655.1 Myotis brandtii | reverse complement strand
CGCCCGCCCTCCAAGCAGTGTGTTGTTGGAGGTGCGCGGTCCCCACGGCGCAGCCTTTGTCACCGGGGAGGCCGCCGGCCCCGCCTCGTTGCGCTCAGGCTCCGAGTTTTGCAGAATGGGGGGGATCGCGACTCCCCATCCCCGCGCCGACGCGGTCCCGAGGGTTAGGTATTGTTCTAAGCCAGCGCTGTCCAATAGAAATACAATGCTAGTCTCCTGCGAGCCAGGTGTGTCATTATGCATTTTCTAGTAGTCACATGAAAAAGAAACAGGTAAAGTCAATTTTAATAATACAGTTTAACCCAATATATTCAAAATATTATCATTTCAGTAGGTAACCAGTATTTACATTTTTTTTTTATATTGTCCTCGAAATCCGGCGTCTTACACTACATAGCACATCTCCATTCCGACAGGCCGCATGCCTAGTGCTCAGTAGCCACATGTGGCTAATGGCCACCTTAATGGATACTGCAGGTCTAGGCCATCAGGCAGGCCCTTGGTTATTTCCCTTCCTTTGCTTTTTCTCTTTACCCTCCCCCTTCCTGATTGATTGAGCATCTGTGTTAAGTCAATGAAAGGAACAAACGCTTGGCTCCCTTGCATTTTCTAGTAGTCACATGAAAAAGAAACAGGTAAAGTCAATTTTAATAATACAGTTTAACCCAATATATTCAAAATATTATCATTTCAGTAGGTAACCAGTATTTACATTTTTTTTTTATATTGTCCTCGAAATCCGGCGTCTTACACTACATAGCACATCTCCATTCCGACAGGCCGCATGCCTCGTGCTCAGTAGCCACATGTGGCTAATGGCCACCTTAATGGCCACTGCAGGTCTGGGCCATCAGGCAGGTCCTTGGTTATTTCCCCTCCTTTGCTTTTTCTCTTTACCCTCCCCCTTCCTGATTGATTGAGCATCTTCTGTGTGTTAAGGCAATGAAAGGAACAAACGCTTGGCTCCCCTTCTTTCTGGAGCCTGCAAGCCAGAAGTTACAGTAGGTCCCTAAGGACATTTGCACCTACAACTGAGTGCTGTCTTTGAGGCTTTAGGCACTCAGTTAATTCTGAGAGCAGCCTTGACGGCGGACAATTCTCTGCTTTATTGATGGGGAAACTGAGTCTTGGAGAAGTTAGGTGACTAGCTCTGTGCTTGAGCCAGGGCGTAAACTCAGGCCCTTGTCGCCTTTTCAAAGCTGGTCCTCAGTCACATCACTCTGGGGAAAGAAGCAAGGTGGCAGAGCCCGTGTAACCAGCTCATGCTCTCTTGCAAATTCTTGGGAGTTGCTTGTGTTTTGAATGCAGATATAGCCATCCCTGACAGAGCTGAGATGATATTTTTGGTTACTAAGTAACTGGAACAAGAGTTTTTGCTGAGTTCAGTCCATGGAAGGATCAAACTTTACCTTTCATAATAAGAACTAGTTATTCTGTTGAAATGTCGGAGGGGAGCAGTTAGAACAAAGATGTACAGCCAGCCAGCAGTCAACAAGGCCCTGCTTTTCTTAGGCCAACCAGAGTAGAGAGGATTGATTTCTTGTTTGGGCCCTTCCTTGAAACATGTTATCTAGAGACGCACCAGTGATCTCTTAGGTTCACTCTCCAACTACCCAAGCATCCATCAACCAAGTATGTCAGGTGTCTTCTGTGTGCCCTACTTTCATAGGAAAACCTGATGTTTCCAGTCCTTCTGGTTCTTCCAGGTTTTTCCTCTATTCACTTGATAACTGTCCAGTGATCACTTAGCCTGGACAGGACACTGTGCCAGGCATTGGGACCACAGTGGTAGATACAGGGAGTGACCTGGGCCCTTATGGAGCTTAGAGTGGAATGGAAGGATGGATATTCAGCAAATAAAAAACCAAATAAGGCAATTGTAGTTGTTACGTATGCTGTAGGACATACTGGCTACAGGATAAGATAATCTGCTTTAGATCAAATGACAAAGAAGGCACATTAAAGTCTATCCGTCCTCTAGGCTATGGATTTTTTCTCCTTATACTTCTTAGAGTGACAAGAAAAGATAAACTAGTGAGTTTTCTGGGTGAAAATCAGGTTGGCTCAGATGCCATGATACATGTGTGCTCATGTACCTTGTCCTCTTAAAGATATACCTGTGTGAATCATATTATAACATATATTTCTAATCTTTAGTACATCTTTGTTAATGCTTAATTTGTTAATTTAGTAATCATGCTATTAGAATGTTCATTGGGTATTATATTTTAAAGTACTCCTATAGAAGTCAATGTGAGGCTTTTCAGATGATAATAATTCAGTTTTCTTGGTAAAGCTTTTCTCACTCTTACAGATGTCACAAGTCTTACATCAAGTGTCAAGATCTTAATTATACCGGAACCATGTAACTTAAGGAAAAATGAAATAGAGAACAGAATCAATTTTAAGTCTAAGGCACTTCTTTTTTTTTTTTAATATAGCACATCCCCAGTAGGGGGTGTGCAGGAGGCAGCTGATCTATGTTTCTCTCTCAACATTGTTTCTAACTCTTTATCCATCTCCCTTCCTCTCTGTAAAAAATCAATAAAATATATTTAAAAAAAAAAAAGATCTTAATTATACCGGAACCATGTAACTTAAGGAGAAATGAAATAGAGAACAGAATCAATTTTAAGTCTAAGGCACTTCTTTAATGTTAATGAGTATTTTTAAAGACTTTGCGTTCTGTAAGTTATCTGGCTTGAAGTGAGTAATGGACAGGAAGCTGAAAGACCAAGTGTCTAGTTTTTAAAAATATATATTTTTTATTGATTTTTTCACAGAGAGGGAGAGGGATAGAGAGTTGGAAACATCGATGAGAGAGAAACATTGATCAGCTGCCTCCTGCACACCTCCTACAGGGGATGTGCCCGCAACCAACGTACATGCCCTTAGTCGGAATTGAACCTGGGACCTTTCAGTCCACAGGCCGACGCTCTATCCACTGAGCCAAACTGGTTAGGGCCCAAGTGTCTAGTTTTGATTTGACCCCTCTCCCCTCCCATCTAACCATGCACGGCATCAATCTTAGTCTTATGTTACACAGCTATATAATCCCCATAACACCTCCTGCTGTTCTAAATATGTTTTACATATTTGCCATGGTTATCACATCTGTTATTCTATGCAGGAACACTTTAAAGATCATTCAAATAAGAATGATAAGTTGTATTCAAATAAGTTGTATTTTTTTAAAAAAAGGTATTTTTATTAATTTCAGAGAGGAAGAGAGAGAAACATCAGTGATGAGAATCATTGATCTGCTGCCTCCTGCACGCCCCCCACTGGGGATTGAGCCTGCAACCAGGCCATGTGCCCTTGACTGGAATCGAACCTGGGACTCCTTTAAGTCAAACCAGCTAGGGCAAGAAAGTTGTATTTTTATGAAATGCTTTTAAATGTTGAATTTGTATCTTGTTTTGTAGGTTGTGGGGTGATCATGGGCAAGAGGCTTTAGAATCTGCTCATGTTTGCCTAATAAATGCAACAGCCACAGGAACTGAAATTCTTAAAAACTTGATACTTCCAGGTAATGTAGTTTTGTGGTTGTAAATTTACTTCTTTAAGGTTTTAACTAGAAATATATATTCTTGACGGATTCTCTTTGTCTCCCAGGTATTGGTTCATTTACAATTATTGATGGAAATCAGGTCAGCGGAGAAGATGCTGGAAATAAGTATGTTTTATTCTTTTCAAATATTTGCATGTTAGGGAAGGCAGTGTATTGTCACAGGAGAGTGAGGCCTAAGTCCCAGCTTCACCTCAGTCAGGGTGACTTGACTCAGTGGACAATAATCCCTGTTTTGGATTATGGCGAGGATGAAGGGAATTAATATAGCTCAAATGCTAGCACAGTGTCTGGCCAATAGTCCTTTAATAAAATATATCCATCATTACTATCTTCATTGCTGTTATTAATGTAAAGGAGTAGTCATTATTTTTTTAATTGTGGAGTCTGGACATTTCCTCAGTTCTTGCATGGATTCCTGGATGTTAGTATATAATTAACAATAATTTTATATTTGAATGATAAGAATAATAAAATCTACCTTTTACTTGCGGTGTCTTCTAAGCTTAGTCCAGGTATATATCTCTCTCCACTACACTGTCTTCATAAAAATGCTGTTGTAAAGATGGCCTTTATGTCATTCTTCAAAGCTAATCATATTTAGATGTTCAGAGCATTTCAGACTCGCCTTTTCAGGGACTTGGAGTCTGGGATCTTTCGTATTTGTCAGTATACAGCAGCAATGAATAAATACAAGGAAAATCAGAATTTGGCTCATATTGAACTTTGATACAAACACAGCCCTTTTATTGGTGTCTGTAAAGAAAAAGTCCTATTACCTTTGTTTACTTGGTTGCTTAGAGCAGGATATAATAAGAATAAGGCTTCTTTCTTTTCTTTTAAAAAAATATTTTTTATTGATTTTTTAACAGAGAGGAAGGGAGCAGGATAGAGAGTTAGAAACATCGATGAGAGAGAAACATGGATTAGCTGCTTCCTGCACACTCCCCACTGGGGCTGTGCCCGCAACCGAGGTACATGCCCTTGACCAGAATCAAACCTGGGACACTTCAGTCCGCAGGCCGATGCTCTATCCACTGAGCCAAACCGGTTAGGGCTAAGGCTTCTTTTTCTTATGGAGCCACTGAGCTTGTGCTATAACATAGCACCCTGACTGACTGATTAGAAGCCTCAGATCTGGGCCCTGGGATATGACAAGGGTGTGTGTGGGAAGAAGCCTGAATAGATCTGTGATAGTTTCCTGCAAAAGCAAACAGTTGAATACAGCATTTCCCACGTGTGGCCTGTGGAGCATGGGTCTGGGGAATGTTAATAACTGCTAAATGGACAAAGGGATTCCATGGGCAAATGAAATTAAACATTTCTTTAATATAAGACTTTAATATCATGTGTGTTGTGTATGTTATGAATTTCCAAGAGGGAAATATAACCTATGGTGATTCCTAAACTTTTTAAAGCCAGAGGACTCTCTTTTCTCTCAGAGCATCTCATGAAATTCTTATTTTGTGCTGCACACTTTGGGGAACATTGATTTATTAGCTTGTCTTTGATTACAAGTTTCATCCAGTTTTCTTCCTCCAGGAAGGCTGTTACAAACTATAATCAAAATATAGTTTGTTTTACAATATGAATGAAATGTACCTGGTATTATAAATAACCTTCCCTTTATATAATCAAATAAGCCCTTAATTTTATTTTTTTGGGGTCTTTTTCAGTTTTTTCCTTCAAAGAAGCAGTATTGGCAAGGTAAACAATTAATTTGTTACAGAATATAGTTGAGTTTAAGCATTTAATGATGCTACTGTATTTTGGTTTCTTGAAAAAGTTTTTGACTTTCAAAGAGCTTATATTTCTCTGAGAAAGAAGTTAAATTAGCTCATTTTTTTTTATCTTGTAAATTTTATAAGCTTTGTAGTTTAAGAATATAGAAGTAGTATATCTTTTTTATACTGTATCCTGTATTAATGCTAAATCTTGATTGATGTTAATGTCCAGAGGAAAGAGTATTTTTAACTAAGAGCCAGAATATCTTTTCTTTTTGTATTTCATATTAAAAATCTTACAAAGCCATATTAATCAACTTAGTACAATATTCTGAGTGGAAATGACTTTTTTTAATGATTGAACTCTTGTACAGTATTGTAAATTGATCTAGAATATTCCTGCCTGGTGCTCAGGGTTTTCTGGTCATTTGCATTATCAGAAAACTAGGATGGAAATAAAGTATTCACTTAAGAACTCTGAATAATGAGTTCTTTCTAAGGAATATTGTGGTTGAGTCTCAGTTTAAACACTATGAAAAGCAGAGTTGTCATATCTGTGCATGAAATTTGGTGTAATTTTATATTTTGTTTGCTTTATCTGTTAATTGAAGGGTTACATTTTAACCAAATTTTTTCTAATTCAAGTCAAATGCTTTCTTTTCAAAAAGAACCGAGCTCAAGCTACCATGGAATTCTTACAAGAATTAAATAATGATGTCTCTGGGAGTTTTGTGGAAGAGGTATATATGTATATACATTATTATTTCTGTGCAGAAATTTTATTTTTTAATAATTCAAAACACTAGGAATTTAGAAATTTGAATTTTTGTATGCTATTTAGTTGAGAGTTGAAGTTAACATTGGAGTCTAGCATGTTGCCTCATTTATTTTAAATAGCTTAACTGTTTCTGCCATGTTTAATATGATTGTGAACTTGTTGGATTTTTTCCCCCTTGTCCTATTTAGAGTCCAGAAAACCTTCTAGACAATGATCCTTCATTTTTCTGTAGGTTTACCATTGTGGTTGCAACTCAACTTCCTGAAAGGTAAATTTTTATGTTAATTTATTTTTAATTGAATGTCTTAATTAGATTTGCATAGTTTTGTTTTTTTCTGTAGAGTATGGCTTTTAAAAATTCCTAAACTCTATAGAAACCTTTAATTGGAAGCACTTACGAATCTCTAGCATCAAAAAGATAGGAAAGAAAGATACTGGATGTGAAACTTTTAAAGGATTTATATTTAGAGCAGTTAAATTGAACATTGGTTATTTTAAGTGGGAAAAAGAACTAGTTACAAGTAATTATAGGGATTACTTTGAGATATATACAGGGATCATATATTTTACAAATGTTTTCCTCTTTTTTTATGGAAATATTTAGGAATTGTCTTTTAGTAACATTCTCCCTAATACAAAAGTTGAGTCTTTCATATCCCTCTAGTCCAGTGGTTCTAAACCTTCTGGCCCTTTAAATACAGTTCCTCATGCTGTGACCCAACCATAAAATTATTTTCATTGCTACTTCATAACTGTAATGTTGCTACTGTTAGGAATTGTAATGTAAATATCTGATATGCAGGATGGTCTTAGGCGACCCCTGTGAAAGGGTCGTTCGACCGCCAAAGGGGTCGCAACCCACAGGTTGAGAACCACTGCTCTTGTCCAAAAGATATGCTTTCTTTGAAACTGCAACCTTATAGAAATGCTTGCTTTTCAGTATATTCTTGACCTGCTTATAATGCAGTAGGGATATTTTTGCATTTATAACTTAGTAACAAAGGTACTTTGTTTTAAGGTGTTTTGTTATATATCCATTTGCTTATATTCTTACTTATTGTGCCTTCCTTTACAGTACATTACTACGTTTAGCAGATGTCCTCTGGAATTCCCAAATCCCTCTTTTGATCTGTAGGACATATGGACTAGTTGGTTATATGAGGATCATTATAAAAGAACATCCAGGTAAAGTTGTTGCATGTATGGGGCTTGCTTTTCATTGCTTTAGCTATGATTTTAGAACTTGACAATTTAGAAAGTCAATTTTAAATTACAAAGTAAATTTGTAGCAGCACAACCAGTTTATAGGTTCAAAGTGTCAATCAGTGACTGATGTAGATTTTAATCTAGTATTTCCTTTACTTACATTATAGGAGGATAGAAAACAAGAGATAAGTAGGTACAACTTCTTCATCTTATTAGGAGGCCTAGTTGCTGTGCAAGTACCTAGCCTTTTTTTTGCCTCTTAACATACATAGGGCATGCATGTATGGCTACTTACAGGCGAGAGCCAAGGTGACACTGACACCTAGAACACACCACCTTTTCCCCACCAATCTTTTATTCCATTCTCATACAGGCCTTGTACTCATCCAGTTCAGGTACAATTCCACAAAACAAGGCATTTACCTAACTACTGTTCCAAAGAAAAAGTGTTATCAGAAACCAAAGTCATTCATATGCAGGCTTGCACCAGCTCAAGACTGATGTTAGTCCTTTACATACAAAATTTTAATCTTAAATGACGGTAACATTTTTATTCAGGATTTACACTTTGCTCTGAGCCATTGGCATTGGTATCAGCACTGAGTAGTAGTTAGTATCTGTTTAACAGCGAGAGAGTGACTTGAGAGGATAAGCTTTTGGCAGCTGATGTTGGGCCATTTAAGAGTTGTAAGTGGGAGAGTGACAGTAACAACTTTAAGTGGTCACTGAGCTGAGTAGAGAATGAATGGATTTGAAGAGGCCAAGATTGGAGGCAAGAGTTGCTGTTAGGAGATTTCCAGTGGTTTATATGAGAGAGAGGGAGAGAGAGCCACTAAGAGCAGATGTTATAAGGATAGGGAAGTGGGAATAGATGATAACGAAGGTTAACATTGCTAGCTTTGTGCCTGTCTTTATATGAATTATTTCATTTAATCTTTCTAATATCTTGTAAGATAGGTACTATTTTATCTGCTTTTTACAGATGAGGATGCTGAGGCACAGAGAGATAAGTTACTTGTCTAAGGTCACACAGCTAGCAAGTAACAGAACTGAGCCTAGCTTTAAAGACTCACTGGGATGACACACTTTTCTGAACTCCCCTAATGGAGAGCTGTGTACAGAGTGACATCAGGATGTGAGGACTGACTGATGTTGGGCCAAGGAAGCAAGAAGGTCAGGGATGACCATCAGGTTTCTAGGGAAGAGGTTCAGGTAGATGGTGGTGATGTTTGTCGAAGACGACAGGAGGAGTAAGGGTAGGTTGTTAGGTAATGTCTGAACACAATTTTGCCAGTTTTGATCTTTTTCAATTGTAATAACAACATTTTGTTTTGTTTAAAGAGAATCTTGGTTTTTACTTTCATTACAACTGTAGTCACTTACGATTTGTGCTTTTAGTAAAATGTATATGTAAATGTAAATTTACCTAAATAATGAACAAAAAAACTTTTTAAAACTATAGACCCTATGCCCATTTAAAAATTATAGATTTCCCAAATTCTTGTAATGTAGTGTATTGCCAGCAGTATTACTAAAGAAGTAAGTTTATCTTTTGGCATTATTTATTTCACAGTAATAGAATCTCATCCAGATAATGCATTAGAGGATCTGCGACTGGATAAACCCTTTCCTGAACTGAGAGAACATTTTCAGTCTTATGATTTGCATCATATGGACAAAAGGGTTGGTATGACCTTTTATTTATTTATTTATTTTTTTAATTTTTTTGGTTGATTTTTCTTTGTTAAATGGCATTTAAATATATAAAATAAATATCAAAAATATAAATCTTTGTTTTCCTATGGTTGCAAATATCAAAAAATTTCTATATGTGACACGGCACCAGAGTTAAGTTAGGGTTTTTCAAAATGCTGACACGCCGAGCTCAAAAGGTTCGCCATCACTGATCTAGGAGGTCACGGTTTGATTCCTGGTCAGGGCATTTGCCTGGGTTGCAGACTTGATCCCCAGTTATGTTTGTATTGATTTCAGAGAGAGCAAGGGAGAGAGCGTGAGAGAGATAGAATCACAGATCGGCTGCCTCCTACACGATCCCTGTTAGGGACTGAGCCCACAACCTGGGCATGTGCCCTGACTGGGAATTAAACCGTGACCACCCGGTTCATATGTCTACGCTTAACTACTGAGCCACACCGACTGGGCTGACCTTCCATTTTATAGATAGACTTAAAACATTTTTGAATACACCAATGTGAGAAAATACTATAAACCTCCATGGTCCTGTCATCCAGATTACATAGTAACAACATTGTACCTAATTTGTTTTAAATAAATCTTTTTTCTCCAAAATTTAAAAAACTTTTTTATTGAAAAAAAGTACATTAACTGAACATATCTATGTAATTAACACCTAGATCAAGAAATTGGACATTAATATATTCCTCTTCATAGCCCTTTCCTAAACAAATAGATGTGCTTTTTAAAATAGTTTGAATTTGGGGGTGGGTGTGTGTTGAAATTGACTCCACTTGAAGCTTATTTTTAGTGTTTGCGAATTACCAAGGCAGCTGCATATTTTGGTATAAAAATAATAATATTTATAACACACCATATAACTTAAGGAGTATATGTATTTTTTTCTACCTACTTATTAAAATGCAGGTGTTGGGTTCATCAGAAAACCCAGAGAAAATCTTCCTGTAGTCTAGGATTGGTATCTGAAATCAAGAGATTTAAGCTTTATTTTTGGGTGGCAGTCTCTGAAACTGTCTTTTGATGGTGAAATGGGGACAATTATAGTGCATACCTACCATATTAGGATGAAATTGGACACTGCTTCTAAAAAAGTTTTGTGAAGCAATTTTTATTAACCCAGTTCATTTTCTTTCACTCATTATTTCATGTATACTGGGGAATGATCATAAATATTATTGAGTTTATTGAAAATGATAGTGAGGAATAAATATTAACTAATTAATGTTAACTGATATTTTTCTCTCTCTCAATTTTAGGACCATAGCCACACTCCATGGATTGTGATCATAGCTAAATATTTAGCACAGTGGTATAGTGAAGTATGTCCTTTTTTTAAAAAAGAAATTCTTTATGTGACTGTATTTTCAATTTATTATAAAGGATTTCATTGGAGGCGGTGGGAGATTAATTTTCTTTCCTTGCTTGGCTTAGGGTAGGTGGGTGCTTTTCAGTTTAGATCTAGCAGTTCCTGTTTTAATACTGATATTTTTACTTACTAAATGAAATTTTGAATGAATGTCATTCTGAAACTGGCAGTGGGGAATGAATGTAGAGAAATGGCCCACAGTTTCTGTTTCTATCAGGTTAGCCTCTGATTTCACTGGGGTGTGTATTTACTGATGAAATCTCATGTGGATGGGAGAATAGGTAAACTGTGGACTCTCAATTTCTATATTTTGAGTTTTTATAACTAAGTTTTTAATTTTTTTAACTGATTTAGACAAATGGACGAATACCTAAAACGTATAAAGAAAAAGAAGAGTTCAGAGATTTGATTAGACAAGGTAATATGGAATGTGACTAAATGTTATATAAGGTTTGAAAAGCAAATTGCTTAAAGCTAATATTTATTGGATTTCTGTCAACACCTTTGTCAAATGATGCCATCATTAGTTCATATTTTATTTTGCCTCGGGGGAGATTAAGGAGCCATTCCTTGTACAGTTTTAGGTATGACTGGTGATAAACCATATTTATTCTTAAGTTTCAAAATATCTGATCCTCCCTTCAGAACCTGACAAAGTTATTTCCATAATGTTGGGGAGAGAGAAAGAGAAAGAAGAAAAAGGTTGTTTGCTAACCAAATTCTATTTTAATAGGAATTTTAAAGAATGAAAATGGGGCTCCGGAAGATGAAGAGAATTTTGAAGAAGCTATTAAAAATGTGAACACAGCACTAAATACAACTCAGGTATTAAAAGAGTTGCTGAGGGATTCATTTAGAAAGGTGTTTTCTGAAGTCCTTATGATAAAATAGTTGATTTTAGATTTAAGTTAATATTTCCTAAATTGTATATAGTTGGTTAGAAATTAATATCTATAATACAGATTGACTCTTGTTTTAATAATATTCTATATTGTCCTAGTTAAATGGACATGAGTGCTTCAGTATATGATAGTGATATGATTTATATAAATCAATTATTTGAAATACACGATTTGTGAATAGTAATCGTTTGGGTGTAGGAATTATACACTGAAGGTGATACTTTACTGGTCCAAAACAGTGTTGCCTGAAAAGTTAAATTTTACCCTGCATTTGATTTTTTTTTTACCTTGAGATTTTTTTCACTTTTATTTTATTATATTTTAATCCTTACCCGAGGATATTTTTCCATTGATATTTCGAGAAAGTGGATATTAGAGGGAAAGACGGAATTTTTGTTTTGTTTTTGTTAATCCTCACCCGAGAATATTTTTCTATTGATTTTTAGGGAGAGTGGAAGAGAGAGGGAAAGACAGAGAGAAACATTGATGTGAGAGAAACACATCGATTGGTTGCCTCCTGCACGTGCCCTGACCAGGGCCAGAGCTGGGGAGGAACCTGCAATCTAAGTACATGCCCTAGACAGGAATTGAACCTGGGACCCTTTGGTCTGCAGCTGACACTCTATCCACTGAGCCAAACTGGCTAGAGCTGCATTTGCTTTTGACAGTAATTTTTAGGATATAAAGGAGATGTTTTTAAATGACATTGACACCTTAAAAATTACTTGGAGGATAACTCATTTTAGGTGCCCTTTTGTTGTTGAAGCCTGGCAAGTGAGGTTTTGAAGGAACTTTGGAATAACACAAGTGGGAGTTTAAGTTAGAATTTTCTTATAATTTAAAACAGCAACAAATGCTGCCTTTTAAGTTAGAAAAGCACTTAAGCTGTCATAAAATTTCTGGAGACAAAGAAGTAGTGTTTTTGAGTGAGTAAAAGTGCTTTGTGAATCAGTTTTTGGGGGTAATAAAAATTTTCTGTGTCTTAATTGGGGTGATGGTTAAAAATATTTGTATAGTTATCAAAATGCATTGGATTGTACATTTAAGAGTTGTTCATTTCACTGAATGTAAAATTTACACCAATTTAAAAACACACCAAGGTTCTCATGACTGGGGGATAATGAACTAAAAGCAAAGAGATAAATGCACCAGGTACTATGAACAAAATTAGAACAGAACAGAGAACTAGAGCATGATGGGGAGGACAGAGGTCTGGGGTCCAAAGGGGGGCCAAGGAGACTCACAGAGATGTGTTTAAGCAGAAGCCTGCGTGAAGTGACATGCAGAGATGGGGTAGAAGAGCTTTTAGGCTGCGGAACCACATGTGCAAACAAAGGCCCGGAAGTAGGATGAAGCTCAGCATTTATTCAAGCAGTTAGACTGCCAGGATGATTGGAGTGAAGTAAACAAGGGGGAAGTAGTGAGAGGGATTGAGTTTGGAAAGGCAGAAAGGGCCAGATCATAATATCCTTGCAGGCCATTGAAGTGTTTTGAGCAAGGGAGTGGAGTGATCAGATTCATATCTAAAAAAATTATCTGGCTCTTGTGAGAAGAGATTGTAGAGGACTGGGAGTGAAAGCAGAGAAACCAGTCAGAGGTTACCAGTAAGACATTTTTTTCCACAGTAGAATCAAAGCCTATAATTTCTAAAGTCTTTATTAATGTATGATGCTCTTGCTAGCGTTAAAAGTCCTTTATCTAGTTTTTGTTGGAGGGTTGTCTCTTTCAATAGTTGCTAGAGTAAAAGGGCTGCAAACTTTTGACAAGAAGGAAAAAAACATGAAGGACTACAACTCCAGCTTGACATTACTGTCTATAATCTTTGTTATATTTTAAAATGTAAATATATTAAAAGATTTACTTTGGCTCCTTCTTTATTCCATTTATGATGGAAAAGAACAGGCCAGTCTTTAATGCTAACAACAATGGGCAGGATGTGACTTTCTTCCATTCTCTTTTTCGTCATCAAACCTCCATCTGGTACTCATTCTAAATAAAAGTGTAAGAAAATCAGAAGTATGTATTTGATTACAGTTTGAGAATTCAAAGAACTTATTCAGAGAAACAGCAGTGAAAATAAAGGTGGGCAGATTCTTAGTATAAGTAAATGTTTCATGTTCCTTTGTTAGATCCCAAGCAGCATTGAAGATATATTTAATGATGATCGCTGCATAAATATCACCAAACAGGTAACAACAACAAAAAGTAAAAATAGTGCCACCTTAAGCTTTGGGTCAGATTCAAATGCCACATAATAATTTTTTATTTTACTCTTTTAGACTCCATCATTTTGGATTTTAGCTCGCGCCTTAAAGGAATTTGTGGCTAACGAGGGTCAAGGAAATTTACCTGTCCGAGGCACAATTCCTGACATGATTGCAGATTCGGGCAAATATATAAAATTGCAAAATGTGTAAGTCACTGTTTTCAAACTGTGTAACAGAAAAATTCATTTGTTTATATTAGAGATGAGAATATTTTACTAGTCTATCAGAAATAAAATGGAAACCTGTTATAATCTAATTGCTTTAAAAATAAGCTGAAGAACTTAGAGGGCAGATTTTAAAAAAATAGATTTTATTTTTTAGAATAGATTTAGGTTCACAGCAAAACTGAGTAGAGCCCTAACCGGTTTGGCTCAGTGGATAGAGTGTCGGCCTGCAGACTGAAGGGTCCCGGGTTCGATTCCGGCCAGGGGCATGTGCCTTGGTTGCGGGCACATCCCCAGTGGGGGGTGTGCAGGAGGCAGCTGATCAATGTTTCTCTCTCATTGATGTTTTTAACTCTCTATCCCTCTCCCTTCCTCTCTGTAAAAAATCAATAAAATATATATTTAAAAAAAAAAAAAACTGAGTAGAAAGTGCAGAGTTCTCATATTACCCACCCCCTCCCCTCCCCGGAGACAAATATTTTTCTTATGTATTTCATAATAAAATGTAACATTTGAGCACTTAATTCTGTGCTATGAGCTGTCCTATGTATTAACTAATTTGTATTAACTAATTTAATATTCACAACATTAGAGAGAGATACTGTTTTGTCCCAGTTTTATGATGAGGAAACTGAGGCCTAGAAAAGGTAATTTATTCAGGGTCAGACAGCTGGTAAATAGCAGAACTAGGATTTGAACCCATGAAATCCATCTCCATACTTTTAACCTAGGGCCCTATACTATCTTTTATTTGTAACTTAAAACCTGGAAGTCTTGAGTTTGGATGAATTTTTTATTAGTAATGTTTCATAATTTAAAGAGTTTGTGTCTATAGATAGACACCTGCTATCCAGGTATCACTAGCCTGAACCCAGGTAGACTGACAAAAGGATGGTTCTCAATGGATATTACCCTTATGTAGTTTGGACTTGGTGCAGATGAAGCCAGGGCCACTGGCTTGGTTTCCTCAAGGGCCAAATAATGTCACACAGAAAAGATCTCTGTTCCTTAACAGATTGCATTCTTCATCTCAGTCGTTGTTTACAAATCTTTGTTGTCTTAGCCTAAAAGTTCAACTACTTAAAACTTGGGAAAAGTCTATTGAGGATAGAAAGAAGTATGACTTCACATTGGAGGGAGTTAGCTTAACACTTATCTTCAGAGGGTGAAAATGTAAATAGACTTTAAAATTTTACATTGCAGGTGGACAGTTTTGAAGTATTTAACTTTCCTTGGACTTGACTTCAAGGAGAAAAATCATGTTCTTTAGTAACATGTGTTGCAGATTTTGTCAGAGAAGCATGGATCATGGATTTGGAGGGCAGTTTTTAAGTTGGGTGCTGTTAGTTACAGAGAGAACCTGGGTATTATTGGATTCCAAGTGTCCATCACCAACACTGGGAAGATCCCCAACCACTAACAGGTGCTGCTGGCAGCGTTTCCATGGCATTTTCACATTTCATATGTCCCAGACCAGTCTTTTTTCATGAAAAGGAAAACAATGTTTTGTTTGCTTCCTGGTGATATTTACAATTTGCTGATTTTAAAATTTGTTAATAATAGCTTTTTTTTTCTTTTTCCCAGTTACCGTGAAAAAGCAAAGAAAGATGCTGCCGCTGTGGGTAATCATGTTGCCAAATTGCTGCAGTCTATAGGCCGGGTAAGCTGCTGGGCACACTGTGCCTTTGATGGACAGCACAGCCCCATGTAAACCTGATCCCATAACTTCAGCCAGAAAAGGTTTAGAGATGGAGGGCATGGCACTGGCCCTGTGCTTCTTAGGAGGGATCTCTCACTTGCCTGCCTCGTGAGAAAGACTTTTAAGGAAAAAATGTGTTTTTCCAGTGCTCTCCCAGCACTTGGAGAAACCTTCCCATCCCACAGTGACCGTCTTTGTGCTGTACCCTCTGCTAACCTTCTCTTTTATTCTGGAGCAAAATCTGCATTGTCTCTTTACAGGCACCAGAGTCCATTTCAGAGAAAGAATTAAAATTATTCTGTAAGTCCCCTTGAATTAATTTCCTTATTTTGTTTCATAAAAATGTGCCATAAAGAGTGTTCCCAGGAATTTGAAATAGTTGAAATTAAAAATTTCTCATAATTTCATAAATATTATTGGGTAAGGTTTTTTACTGTTATAATGTAATAATAAATGGAGGTTATTTTAAGACTGGATCAGAGCTAGAACATATCTATGGCAATGTGAAAAAGACATGAAGGTCAGTTATTTGAAAATTGTCATTAATACCGAATTATTTTCAGCTTATTGATTTTAAGTAATTTGGGAAAGTTTTATCTGAAGGCTTTGAGTATGAAGTCGAGTCATATGTACATGGAGAGTATTGGTTTAACTACTCAGTTTGGTCTGTGTTTAAGTGACTGTAATAGAATTAAGAATTTTACCATCTGGTTTCAGATGGTTAGGCTCCAGGTGTTTTTGATAACTCCTCAGTAGACCCAAAGCATTTCTTTTTTTTAAATGTTAAATTAATGAACTTTATTTTTTTAAAGTAGGTTTACAGTTGTGAGTACGAGAAACAGTTTATTCTTGTATTATTACTTATTATTGTATTATTTTCCATATGAATAACTGTAAACCTACTTTTTAAAAAAATTTTTTTTTTTATTGGTTTCATAGAGGAAGGGAGAGAGAGAGAGAAAAACATCAACTATGAGAGAGAATCACTGATTGGCTGCCTCCTGCATGCCCCCCACTGGGGATTGAGTCCACAACCCAGGCATGTGCCCTTGACTGGAATCGAACCCGGGACCCTTCAGGTCGCAGGCCAACGATCTATCCACTGAGCCAAACTGGCTAGGGCTGAACTTTATTTTTAAGAGCAATTTTAAGATCATAGCAATGTTGAGTGCTAAGTACAGAGATTTCCTGTGTACCCCCAGACCCAACACATTCACACCATCCCCCATTATGAACACCTCCCCCCAGCATGGCACATTGGTTACAGTTGATGAACTGACATGGACACATCATCACCAAAGTCCACACTTTACATTAGGGCTCACAAACAGGTGTTGTACCTTCTGTGGGTTTTGACAAACATGTAAGGACATGCACCCACCATTATAGTATCATACAGAATAGTTTCACCATCCTAGAATTTCCTGTTCTCAGCCTATTCATTGCTTCCTTTCCCCCTAACCCATGGAAGCCACTAATATTTTTATTGTTTCTATACCATTTTGCCTTTTCCAGTGCAGTTTGAAATGATACCCCTTCCACTCTTGCCTCTATCCAACCCATTTTCCAACGAGCAGTCAGAAAAATCTCTTAAATAGTGAATTAGACCATACCATTTTCTGCCAGACCTACAATGAAAGTGGATCACCGTCCTTCAACCTAAAAGGCCTTGCATGATCTGGCCTCTGCCTGCTTGCCTAGCCATCTCATGCCACTCTTCTCTGAAGCATTTCTTTTTAATTTAAGACCTAGTTTAAGAATAATCCAATCTTGTTTACATGCTTTCTGAAGATAAAGTCTACATTTTGCATGCTCCTCAATCCTAAAATATATTTATCAAACTTCTCCATTTCATCACTCTTTCACAGTGTTTGTTTAGGCTTAGTTTTAATATTTTGTTCCATTATTAATCTTGCACCTTGTTTCAGCATATAGTGTTTGTTCTACTAAATCATATGATACCAGATTAAAAGCTGGATGTTGCATATTTGAGGGTTTATTCTGTTCCCTCTATTTTGGGATATGTTTGAAAATTTCCATAATATAATTTTTTTTGTTTTGTTAAAACCTTACATGTACCAAGAGCACAATATATATAACACTTTCCTTTCGGACTACTTATCCATAATAATGATAACTACTGTTCATTGAGCCCTGTCAGGCATTGTGCTAGGTACTTTTAATCCACAACTTTCAAAGGTAAATAATATTATCCCCTTTCTGAGGCTCAGAGAGGTGCCATCATATACTTACTCAGTGCTGAACTGGTTGTAGTCCCAAGGACATGAATTTAGGATGACTCATGTTCTAGTGCAGGGGTGGGCAAACTTTTTGACTCGAGGGCCACAATGGGTTCTTAAACTGGACCGGAGGGCCGGAACAAAAGCATGGATGGAGTGTTTGTATGAACTAATATAAATTCAAAGTAAACATCATTACATAAAAGGGTACGGTCTTTTTTTTTTTTAGTTTTATTCATTTCAAACGGGCCGGATCCGGCCCGCGGGCCGTAGTTTGCCCACGGCTGTTCTAGTGCCTTCCCTGCTAACCATTAGAGTCAAACAGGAGACATTTCTTCACGTTACCATGTCTGTGAAGGGTATAAACACAATTTCCTGTTCTTAAAGAGATCTGTGATTTGGAATATTCACGTATCTCAGTTAGTTACCTTTATAATGTCTTTCCTGTGTTCAGGTAGCAATTCTGCATTTCTTCGAGTGGTAAGATGTCGATCCTTAGCTGAAGAATATGGCTTGGATACAGTTAACAGGGATGAAATTAGTAAGTATAAATAATCTTTTGATGCTAGGTTATTAATTTTATTTTTTTCCATCCTTCCTTTAAAAATTGAATTTATGGGGGTGACACTGGTTAACAAAATTTACAGGTTTCAGTTACACAGTTCTACCGTACATCATTTGTGTCTTCACCACCCCAAGTCAAGTCTCTGTCCCTCACCATTTATCACCCCTATATCCTCATTTTCACCTCCCCTCGCTCTCCCTCTCCCTGGCAATCACCACATTGTTGTCTGTGTTCATGAGTTCTTTCTCTTTTTTTTTCTTCTTTTTTGTTTTGATCAATCCCTCCCCCTCAACACCCTCCCCCCCACACACACACACAGCTGTCAGCCTGCTCTCTATGAGTCTGTCTCTGTTTTGCTTGTTAGTTCATTAGATTCCACATATGCGTGAAATCATACGGTACTTGTCTTTCTCTCACTGGCTTATTTCACTTAGTATAATGCTCTTTAGGTCCATCCATTCTGTCGCAAAGGGTAAAGTTTCCTTCTTTTTTTACAGCTGAGTAGTATTCCATTGTATAAATGTACCACAGCTTTAATTTTGACTTTAAAGAGATTAATATTTTATGTATAATAATATTGAGTATATGGTGATAATATAAATAATGGAAATATTTATACTCTAAATTTAATTCTATAAACCTATCCAAGTAGTCATAATTTCACAACGTAAAACTTAATACATAAATAAATTGTATTTAGGTAGGTTACTAAGTTGTGTGATAAATAGAGCTAAAGTCAGCATGTTACTACTTTAGTAGAGATTATGGTGACTAGTTAATAGACTAAGACACCTGGGTTTTATTAATGTATCTCCCTTTATTTTACTATTATTTATCATTTTCTATTTTATTGTCACAAAATATTAAAATTTTGTGGTAAAATTGCCTTGAGACCTAAAATCTGAGTATATAGTAAGGTCCATCCTTCATTGCTTTTATGTCATGAATTACTCAAATTATATTGAATTCTTTCCCTTTCAGTTTCCAGCATGGACAGTCCAGATAATGAGATAGTATTATACTTAATGTTACGGGCTGTGGATAGATTTCATAAACAACATGGTAGATACCCAGGTAAGAATAGCAATCGAATTATCAAATATAATAAAATCTTAAGTAGACACTTGACTTAAATCTTAAAGTGTTCTTGGGTGTTTACAATTGGTCCTTGATTTTTACATTGCAAACAGTTTACATCACATCTTAATGAGGAACTACCATTTGTTTTGTAAGTGTAACTATTTGCAAATAGTGTTTGATTCTAAACCATTACAAGGGAATGTTGGTTGAATGCATATAGAAGAAAACATTTTTCTGTCATTTTTCACAGTTTACCTCTAAGAGTCACACTGAGTTTAATTTAGTGGAAATGGAAAGTCACAAGAAGTATGCCAGTGACTCCTGAACTCAGAGCTCTGAAGATGTAGAGATTTCTTTGCTTAGTATCTAATTTTTGTTATCTGTAAATATAATGATTAGGGAATTGGCATAATTTCAAAGATTTTCAGTTGCCCAGAAAATTTTCATTAAGGTAAGTTTAATTATGCAGGATTATTGCATAGCAGTGCATTCTAGGTATATCATAAAACCTGTTGCCCCAATTGATGTCATATGTCTACTGAGTTATAGTATTAATGAGCTAGCTTATCAGAAGAAAGAAAATGAATAAACACTATATGTATTGCTTTATTTGTATTATTTGATTAGAATATTTTTTATTATCTATTGAATAACAAACTATCTCAAAACTTAGTAGTTTAAAACAATAAATTATTATATGACGACTTTGTGAATTGGCTGGGCTGTTAGGCATATCTCAGTGAGGAGCAAGGATCTTGCATGATGCCTGAACTGGAGTCATTCTGAAGGGTTGACTGAATTGGACATCCGAGAAGTCATTTTTGCTCAGATGTCGGCACTTTAGTCAGGATAACTGGAACTGCTGGGGGCTTGTCAGGCATCTGTCACCACATAGCTAGCTAGGGTTTCCTTTTAGCACGGCAGTTCTAGGGTAGACTTACATAGTGTCTGGCTTTCCCAGAATTAACATTCCAAAAGACCCAGGTGGAAGGTACAAGGCTTTTTATGACTTGGTCTTAGAAATCACAGCATCACTTATGTTGTGTTCTATTTGCTTCCCAGGGCCAGCTTAGATTGAGTAAAAGGGGGCTACATGAGGGCACAAAGGGGTATACATTGGGGAGCCACCTTGGGACGAGTAGCAACCACATAGAGCATAGGCTTTGAACCTAGGTTCAGATCTGAGCTCTATCACTCTCTCTTGACCTTGGATGAGTCACTATTTCCCTCTACGTCTCAGGTCTCATATTTATGAAATGGCAATAATAGTATCCACTCTATTAGACTGATAGGGTTAAATATATGATGTATGAAATCACTTTACACACTGCCTAGCACCTTGTAAGTACTCAATAAAGGGTAGGTATTGCTATTATGAGGACAAGTAGTGGTGATCATTTTTAAACCATAGTAGTTAAAAAAATACTGATTTTTTTTTTTTAATATGTGGAGGTTATGGCAATTATATTTTAACTTCCAGCAGTAATAACAATTAATAGCTTACCTTTGGAGATATTATAGTTTAATTATTAACAACTGTCTGGGCTTGTATCCGTTTTGCTATTTATGAGCTAAGTAACTCAGGCAGATAACTTAATGTGTCTCAGTTTTTTCATCTATAAAATGGGAATAATAGTACCTACTTAATAAGGTGATTGTGAGGATTAAACAGTATACATATGGTACTTATAGCAGTAATCAGCATTTGTTAATGCTCAGTGTTACCCGTTGTTATAGTTTTATGTCCTCTGTGTCATTTAATCTCTTGGAAATGAATAATAAACACCATAATTTTTATAAAGGGTATAAATAGGACATCACTTTCTCATTCATTCAATTCTTCTATCAAAGTATTGAGCACCAACTGTGTGCCAGACACTCTTCCAGGTACTGGATATGGAGCAGTGAACAAAGCAGGCTTATCAAACTCAAATTTTAATAGTTTTTGATGGTTTCTTTGATTGTTACAGGTTTGTGATATTTGCAAATATTGGTCTCATACATTGTTATTTTTGTTCATTTTCACACCTTACTTTTTTGACTAGAAACTGGAGTAAAGAGGTAGCCATTCATTTTGAATCACATATTTATTTCAATGAAAATTAATTTGCGTGTATATTTTTAGGGGTATCTAACTATCAAGTTGAAGAAGATATAGGAAAGTTGAAGTCTTGTCTCACAGGCTTCCTTCAGGAATATGGACTGTCTGTAATGGTGAAAGATGATTATGTCCACGAATTGTGAGTATTTCTTAAACCATATTAAGAAATAATACTTGTGCCTGTCCTAAGCTAGTCGAAGTTCATGTCTCCTTTCTTTCCTATAGTTGCCGATACGGAGCTGCTGAGCCACACACCATTGCTGCGTTCTTAGGGGGTGAGTTTCAAAGATGAGAAGACCGGCATCTGTTGTTATATAGTACAGTTATGAAGCTGTGTGTTTTTTTTAATGTTTTTATTGATTTCAGAGGGGGAGAGAGAGCTAGAAACATCAATGATGAAAGAGAATCATTGAACACACACTGGGGATGGAGCCCGCAACCTGGGCACATGCCCTTGACTAGAATCAAACCTGGGACCTTTCAGTCCACAGGCCAAAGCTCTATCCACCCAGCAACACTGGCCCGGACAGTTTTGTTTTCTTAACTGTTTTACCAAGGGAGGTCAGTGAAGCAGGATGTTGAATATTAGCTGGCACAACGCTTTTATATTCCTTCACTTTGTCCAGGTCTTTGTTTTCAATTTCTTCCCTGTGAGACCCTCCTCACTCCGATTTAAAGCTGAGGCCCTCCTCTTGTGCCTTCTTCCTGCTGTCTCTCCTTCGCACTAAGGCCATCTGAGAGGCTGTTTCACTCATTTGCAAATGGTCTCTCCCTCACTGCTGGAAGGGAAGGGCCACGGGCACTGATTTTGTCTTGTGTTCCTACCATATTCCTGGTGCCCAGAACAGCGTCTGGTACAGAGTCGAGTCTCACCTTACACTGAATTAACGAGTGTTTGTGAAAGATCAAGCTTCAGGTTATAAAAGATGAAGAATTTCTTTCTTAGTAATTTTTTTGTTTGTTCTGTTTTTTGTTTTGAGTAGTTACAGCAGTATTTAATAGAGATTCTTTCCAAATTACAAATGTATTTAAAACAAATACACCTTTATTCCCTTTTTATTGTAAAAGTAAAGCAGAAGGGAATCCTTAGAGAATCTTTTCTGCCTATATGTATCCTTTAAAATGCAATCAACTATACTCCTATTTTGATGTTTTTTTACTTAATATATCTTGCTAATGTTTCTAAACCACCATAATTAAAAATACTTCATTCTTTAAAACTATGGCATAATATCCCAAGCTATGAATGTATAAAACAAAACTTTTAATAAGTTATTAAAAAATATGGTCCTTTATTTTGATATGACACAGTAAATTACGTCTGTTTTGGATTACTTTTAAACACCTTTGCTTTTGGAAAAAGGGAAGGTTTTCTTTACAGAATTGATATTTTTATATAATTCTTGAAACTTACCTTTTTCAAAGATTTGTTTTCCTTTTTCCTTGCAGGAGCTGCTGCTCAGGAAGTTATCAAAATAATCACCAAACAATTTGTAATTTTTAATAATACTTACATTTATAGTGGCATGTCACAAACTTCAGCAACTTTTCAGTTGTAGAATAAGTATCCTATGTAGTGTGTTAATAATTGAGACTATAATTGCCTTTGGGTTGTGCTCTAATCTGTAAAATTCTGCTAAGGGAAAACTTAAATTGTTTGCTTAATAAACATTTTCTCATTTGTAATAATGTGGTCATGTTTGGGGGGTTGTGGGGGGCGGGGGCGGGGATACTGTGTGAAGGAAGCAGTCATGTTTCCCAGAGAATAAGAGCTACCCATTTATAATTGATTCGTGATTTTCAGCTTGCTGTTTCAAAGTTACTTACAGAAATCGTGTTTCATTAGAAATAGCTTTAAGTACTTTTTTCTTACAGTCTTAAATAATGAATTTAATACATGTGCAGATTTTAGCTCTGGACATCTTAAGACCATCCCTATAAAAGCAAATATTTCAGACGTATTAGTTTTATCAGAAAACAAGGACAGAATGCACCTCGGAGGGAAGGTTGGGAGGAATAAGGGCCCGACTTCCTACA
>NW_005368569.1:548890-549659 GCF_000412655.1 Myotis brandtii | reverse complement strand
CTGGGCACCTCCCGGCCATACTCCGCGATGGGTGACCGCCTCTTCCATCAGGGAGTCTTCCCAGCTAACTCTGGGGTGAACGCCCCTCTGAGCAAAGGAAGCATTTCCGGGTGGGGAGACTGGAGGAGTTACCCTTCAAGTTGTGACTTCCTCCACTTAAAGACGTCAATCCCCGGCCCGCTAACACCTGCCCTTGCCGAGCGATTCCTCCTGGGGGTGGGGCTGCCGGAAGTCCCGCCCCACGGAAGTGACTTGTCCTGTTGGTGGGAAACGGGCTGTCGTCGTGGTAGGCAGGCGGCAAGGGATAAAGAGTGGAAGCCTACAGCCTGGCGACTTGAGGGTAAAGACTGTGGCTCCCTGCGTGTTCGTGTTCGGGTCCCCCCTCAGCCCTGCCCCGGAGCCGGTCCGTGGCCTCCTGTGGAAGACGGGCTGCGGCCCGGGCCCAGGTGGTCCTCACAGTGCCAGGATGCGGAAGGCCCCGCTGTGCCCTTCCTAACCGGCCCTCGAAGGGGATGGCCTGAGCGTGAGGGCACGGGTTGTGCGTGTGCGAAGGGACCCTTCCGAGGAGGCTGCAGTCCCCACAGCAGCTGGTGGGACAAAGCATTGGCTCCCACCATTTAGTCAGGTGCCAAGAGCTTGGCAGTGTCCTACTTCAGAAGCCACGGCGCCTCCCCAGGTGGTTCTGATGTGGGGAGGGTGGGAACCATGGGGAGGTCGTTCCGGGCAGTGGGCGGACCCTGCGCTCGGCGCACCTGCTGCCCCGGCACCG
>NW_005368569.1:516333-548789 GCF_000412655.1 Myotis brandtii | reverse complement strand
ACCCGCGGCTGGTGAATCGCTGGTGGTGGGGCCTTGAACCAGCCCCCGCCCGGCCCCTCGCAGGAGTTGGAGAGCCTGAGGCGCCGCCTGTGCTCTTTTTTTTTTTCTTTGTTGATTAAGGTATTACCTACGTGTCTTTATCCCCCATTGCCCCCCCACACACACACACACACTCGTGCCCTCACCCCCCTGATGTCTGTGTCCATTGGTTGGGCCCATTCGAAAGGCGTTCTGCCCGCTCTGCGGGGAGCCGGACTCGTCCGTGAGCGGAAATTCAGGAAACGGTGGGCTTAGCCTTCCCTCCTCGGGAAGATCACGTCCCTTGACTTGTGCAAACGGGTGAGATGCGGAGCATTTAGGCGAGGGCTGCTCCAATCCACTGACTGAAAATACAGTTACAAGGTTTCTAGAACAGTGCTGGGCCTCCACTAGGACTTACGGACATTAGAAACTTGTATTATAAAAATTGTGAAAAATAGAAAACGGGAGTAAAACACCACAGAACCACCAGCTAGAGACCAGTGTTACTATGTTGCTGTTTTGTAACAGAAGTATTTTTCCTTACTTTTAAACATTTTGAGTAAACAGTATCCTGTGGATGTACTATAATGTGTCTAAATGGAACGTTTAAATGGAATATTTAGGTTTAAAAAAATGGCAAAACTAGTATACGTTTGTTACTTTGTAAAAGATTCTCACATTTATTTAAAAATGTTTTGTTTGGGAATTTTATTTTCATTTTGAGAGTGAGAATGAAAAATAGAAAATAATTCGGTATCTCCCGTGAACCACGTAAGATGAAGTACATAAGTATTTTAGAGCTCGGTGAGTTCTGATTTATTGGTCTAAGAAGTTAATTGGACTGATATATTTTTTCTAAAAAATTAGCTTAGCATTTAAAAATAAAGCATATAAGAGGTCAGTCATATCAAGGCTGCTGGTTATTTTAAAAATTATTCTAACAAATAATATATAAACAAAGATGTAAGTTAATAGTGGAATACTATCTTGAACAAACCATGGGTTGTTAGAGAAAAATTTTTACTATTAAGCTTAGCTTATGACAAGAAATGCAATTCTAATGACTGTGTCTGTGTTAAACTTCTGATTCATGAAGGGATGTCCAATCTGAAAGGAATGGATGAAAATTTATAGGAAAGACAATAAGAAGGACTTGAAGAGGACTAGTTAGGTTTAGTTAACCAGCTATTTGTGTTTATCTATTTATTTTTATTGATTCAGAGAGGAAGGGAGAGAGGTAGAAACATCAACGATAGTGTGTCATTGGCTGCCTGCTGCACACCCTCTCCTGGGGATCAAGTGCCATGTATGCCCCTGAGCCAGCAACCTGGGCATTTGCCCTTGACGGGAATTGAACCCAGCACCCTTCAGTCTGCAGGCCAATGCTCTATCCACTGAGCCAAACTGGCTAGGGCTTGTGTGTTCGTTTAATAGAATGTGTTGAATGCCTGTGGTACTTAAGAATGCCAGCTGCATTTTTTAGTATTTTCACATATAATTCTTGTAACAACTCTATGAAGTAGGAATTTCCCATTTTACAGATGAGGAAACTGAGTCTCAGAGAACTAAAGCACACTTTGTATCACACATCTAATAATTTGTAGACTCAATCTCTGCTCTTCTGGCTTCAAGAAAACTATTCCTTCATTGTCCCTTTGCATTTATAATCCTGGAATTCTCAAATGTTCATCCATCCATTTATTTCTTTATGTGAAGGAAATATTTTGTTGTATTTTTTAAAAAGAATTTTTAATTAAACTTATTGGGGTGATATTGGTTAATAAAATTATATTGGTTTCAAGTGTACAATTCTATACTACATCATCTGTATATTTCTTTTTTTTAATATATTTTTATTGATTTCATAGAGAAAGAGAGGGAGAGAGAGAAACATCAATGATGAGAGAGAATCATTGATCGGCTGCCTCCTACCCCCCTCCCCCCCACTGGGGATTGAGCCCGCATACCAGGCATATGCCCATGACCAGAATCAAACCCATGACCCTTCAGTCCACAGGCCAACTCTCTATCCACTGAGCCAAGCCAGCTAGGGCTGTATATTTCTTTCTTTTAAATATGTTTTTATTGATTTTAGAAACAGAGGAAGGAAGGGAGGGTGGGAGAGAGAAACATCAATCGGCTGCCTCCTGCATGCCCCCAACCGGGGATCAAGCCTGCAACCTGGGCATGTGCCCTGACCAGGATCAAGCCTGCAACCTCTCTGTGCAGGGGATGATGCTCAACCAGCTGAGCCTCAGGGCTAATCTGTATATTTTAAACATTGATTTAAATGGGGAAAATTCCTTTATCTTATAGGTGAAATATAAGGAGGGAAAAAAACAGACAAGCATGGAAAGTGAGGACACAAAGAAAACACAAGGTGAGAAATTCATGGATCATATGTCTGGAACTAGTTTTATATATTTGTGGGTAATACTGCAGATTATCTGATAGGATCCAGAAAATGAAAGAATAATTCAGCAATTTACATAAATATTTATCAAGCACCTACTCTGTGCCTGTCACACTCACTCAGGAAGCCGACATTCTAATAGGAAAAGATACACTGATAATTAGAACACTTTTAATTATGAAAGTTGATTTAATGGAGGTAAATACAAGAAGAGTTGGGAACCTCAGAGAACTACCATCAAAATATGCCTGGAAGATTTCAGACTGATCCTCAGTATAATAAAAATTAAATCCATGGGCATGGAGGAAATTACCAGAGAGAAAATATTAAAAGAGAAAAGAATGGGGAATAGTGTTCCTCTTAATGCGCACCATCACATAAGGATTTGGCTGAAGACTGAGAAAAACATTTCAGAAAGGTGGAGAGTCAGGAATGTAATGTGGTATTTTGGAAATCAGCCTTAGTGTTATCAGCCCTTCAGGTCCTGGGACCCAAATCAGAGTCCTGACCAGTACTGTTTGAACCAATAGAGCAAGATCTAGTTGGTAAAGCAGAGGAGAAACTTTATTCTTTGAACAAGGAATGGAAAGGGTGAGTTCATGCTCTAATGGCACTTTCCCTCCAACTGGGAAGGAGCCTTCTGTATTTATAGGCTGTGGCATGGAGTGATTAAATTCTTTTTTAGGCATGGATAGTTATTCTTCTATTGTACTTGGCCCTTTTGTGCATGGCCTGTTTTTTGCACATGATGCCCCATACCAGTTTGGTCTTTGCACTCAGCCCTCTTCATTTTGCGGTCAGGAATCCTCTTTAGTGCCTATAAGCTAGCATAGCTTTGATATAGTTTAGGTATTGAGAAATGTTAGGTCTTTTAGATGATAGCCAGATGACTTTAGAAGTATGCTTTGTGAGAAAGATTGTTTGAAAGCACCAGTGTCAAATGTCCATAGTTTGTGTAGAATCAATATTATTTCTTCCTTAAATATTTGGAAGAATTTACAAATGAAGTCATCTGAATTGAACCTGGAGGTTTTTTTTTGTTTTTAAAAAAATACTTTTTTATTGATCTCAGAGAGAATGGGAGAGGGAAGAGAGATAGAAACATCAATGATGAGAGAGAATCATTGATCGGCTGCCTCCTGAACACCCAACACTGGGGATCAAGCCTGCAACCTGGGCATGTGCCCTTGACCGGAATCGAACCTGGAACCCTTCAGTCAACAGGCTGATGTTGTATCCACTGAACCAAACCAGCTAGAGCTGGAGGGTTGTTGTTGTTTTTTTTACAGAAAGGTTTTTAACATTGGTTTTAATTTCCTTCAGAGATATGATTATTTAGGTTATCTGTTTCTTCTTGGGTGAGTTTTAGTAATTTGTGTTTTTCAAGCAATTTGTCCATTTCACCTAAGTCATATAGGTATGAAGTTGTACATAACCATTATTATCTGTAGAATCCATGGTGATGCCATCTCTCCCATTCTGATATTGGTAATTTGTGTCTTTTCTCCTTCATTCCTGATCAGTTTGTGTAGAGGTTTTTCAGTTTTATTAATCTAATCAAAGAATCAGCTCTATTGTTTTTCTCTTTTCTATCTCATTAATTTCAGCTTTAATCTTTATAATTTCTTTCCTTCTATTTGCTTAGGGTTTAATTTACTCTTCTTCTAGTTTCTTAAGGTAGAAGCAAGATCATTACTTTGAGACCTTTTTTTGTAAGACAGGCTTTAGTAGCATCCCACAAATTCTAATGTCATATTTTCATTTTTATTTAGTTTATGTCTAAATGGCAGATATTTAAACCAGTGTAGCTTTAAAGAGAATAATATTTGGATTTTCTATTGCTATATTTCATGAAAGGGGAAGAGCAAATAATTTTAAGTTCTTTTATTTAAGGAACATAATTGTTTTATATGTCTTTATTATTTGACTATAAAAGTAACACATGCTTATTTTTAAAAAGCATACATTATAATGATATATATTTAGAAAGTGAAATTTAAATGGTTACTTTTTAAAAAGAAAGATTTGGTTTAAAATAATGAAATTTTTGTTTTTTAGAAATGAAGACTGACCTGAACTTATTATTGGAGTGTCTGAAGTATCAAATGGACAACCCTTTGTCACAAAAGGAAGCTTTGGTCACTATTCATTCAATCTGCCAACAAAACAGTAAGACATGATAGTGAATTTTATCTATGATTCTAGTTCTTTAGTATTGTGACATATGAAATATGCATAGCTCTTTTTCTTCCACTCAGTTGCTCTACATGTTTTGTTACGATGTTCATATGATTTATTTTATTCTTAAAAGAATAATCATAATAAATAACATTTCTGTTTTGTTTTGTCTGCACATCCTACAGGTGATGCAGGTGTATATTTTCGGGAAATTGGTGGTTTGATGTTTGTAAAAAATCTTGCAAAGTCAAGTGAACATAGCATGGTAAAAGAAGCAGCCTTGTATACATTAGGAACTGTTGCAGAAAAAAATGGTAAAATATAATAAATTTTTTTCATTATCCTTCAAGCATTGTGTTATGCGTTAATAAACTACTAAAAATAATTGTAGAATTAAATGTCCTTTGTATGTGTCTGGATAGTTTTATCCAGGTATTTTATTTATTTACTTAAATTAATGTATGCCAGCCCTAGCCAGTTTGGCTCAGTGGATAGAGCCTCAGTGGTTGGCCTGTGAACTCAAGGGTCCTGGGTTTGATTCTGGTCAAGGGCACATACCTGGGTTGCAGGCTTGATCCCCAGTGGGGGGTGTGCAGGAGGCAGCCAATGATTCTCTTTCATCATTGATGTTTCTTTCTCTCTCTCCCTCTCCCTTCCTCTCTGAAATCAATAAAAATATATTTTAAAATATTAATTAATGTATGTCAAAGATTATATTTAACTTATTAACTAATGAAGGAATCAGTAAAATGTCACAAGTGTTTTAAAGGCAATGGCAAAAACCAATATAGGCATTTAAGAATGCTGAAATAGACTTATAAATAGGCACTTAATTGGTCAATATCTGCAGGGCAATAATTAATTGCATTCTAATGTCCAAATGTTTTGCATTTCTGTTGACAGGAGTAATTTGCATTACTATCAGATTTAAAAAAAATAATTTTCAGAATTGGGAAATAGCTCAAAGACAGTGAAAGGCACAGATAATATAGAAGGGTGCACTAGATAGGACATTCAGTAATAATTTTGTCCATTCAAAATCTTTCAGAATTCTCCTTGGCATTAGTTGGAAACATTTATTTTCACTTTATTTTTTACTACCATGTATAAGTTTTATTTTTTATGTTTTTTGTTTTTTTATGAAAATAAAATTCATCCTTCTTTCCCATTTTGTTTTGTATTTTGAGCCATAGGAAAGTTTCCCATAGTCCCAGCTTATAGGGAATCTACCCACATTTTCTGTTGGTACTTGTATGGTTATTTCACTTCTACATTTTTTATTCTTTTAAATATTTTCTGAGTTATGGTATGATGAATAGCTCCAGTTTTACCTTTTTTTTAAATGGCAACCCAGCTATCCTAATACTTCTTATTAAAAAGTAGATTTTTTTCATATTGATTTGAGATAGTACCATCATCAATCACTTAATGAATTTTTATATGCAGTGGGTCTATAACTGCTTTTTCTATTTTGTTCATTGAATCAAAAGATAAAGATAACCTACAACCATCTTGTATATGGATAAATATGCTCTAGGTATACAAATTCATACAATTTTTCTGAAATGAGTTTGAATATAAACCACTGATTTGTTAAACAACTTTATATTCTTACTGGAGGCCCAGTGCATGAAATTTGTGCACGGGTAGGTCCCTAGGCCTGGCCGGGATCAGGGCCAATCAGGGCCTTCTGACTGCCAGACGGGGCCTTCCTTTCCCGGCTGCCAGCTGGGGCCTTGTTTTGTTCCGCGCCACCCCCTGGTGGTCAGCGAACGTCATAGCGAGCTATCGAACTACTGGTCTCCCAGTCAAACTCTCTAGAGGACACTTTGCATATTAGCCTTTTATATATATAGATATTTTTATCCATTAAATATTCATTACTTGCTAAAAATTAAGCTGTGTGCTAGGCATTGAGGATAGATAAGACATTGTCCTTGCCTTTAGAAAGAGTCTAATAGCTGGTTTTAGACACTGGATAAAATATTGATTATATATCCATCCATGTATTCAAATTATTTTTTTTAATCTGTTTATTGTATGATTATCACAAAATTCCTACTGTCATGTAGGTGTCATTTTTTGGAAAGATATTTTTATTTCTAAAAAAATCTTAAAAAATAGCACAAGTATCGTTCCTTCCTCTGCTTTCTAAAGCAGGTTTCTGAATTTTCTTAAATTTTTCCCTTGCTATGTTTTTGTTACTTACTCATCCTCTTAAATTTTGTGTGTGTCATATTTTTTGTTGTTGTTAATTCTCACCCAAGGATATTTTTCCCATTGATTTTTAGAGAGAGTGGATGGGAGGGAGAGAGACAGAGAGAGAAACATCGATGTGAGAGAGACACATCAATTGGTTGCCTACTAGGGATCAAGCCTGCAACCAAGGTACGTGCTTTTGACTAGAACCGAACACGGGACCCTTCAGTCTGCAGGCTCTATCCACTGAACCAAATTGTATGGGGCTGTGTGTGTCATATTTTAAGTTTTTATTAAGTTAGGTTTTTATTGGAAATTCTAGGGGGTTGTGGCACTTTTTTTAGAGCCTAGATTAAGTACTTTTGATTAAGATACTGCTTCTTTGGTCTGCTAATTTAATAAGCATATATCAGTTTGTCAGAGATTTTGTTATATGATCAATAAATGTCAATGAAATGATATTTGATTTGTACTATGCAGAGAAATTAAAATTGTATTTTTATATTTCAGTTTATTGTCAGCAGACTTTGTGCACTTCAGAATTGTTTGAAGACTTAATTTGGTTCTTATCTAATAATGATTCAAACACAAATTTGAAAAGAATGTCTGTCTATGTTATTTTGGTTCTAGTTTCAAATAATAGTAAGTACATTCTTTTATGTTGTAGAAACAGTTTTTAAAAACAATAAGTTGGGATAATTATTATTAATCCTTTTATTCTAGTCCTTACATCAATGTCTTTTGTTCTTACTAACTTATGAGAACTACTAGCTTTAAGAAAAGAGAATTAATAGCATGCATTTAATTGTTTGGTATTTATTAATTTTAACAAATAGTAAAGTGATTTGTATATTTAATTAACATAAAAAAGAAACAGCTTTGAAAGCAAAAGAGAGGCATTTAATGAATTAGTTTGGTTGGTATATCACTAAATTGGCCATTTAGTTAGTGTTTGCTTTCAGTCAGCAATGACCTTAAATTTCATGTAGCTCTTGGCTAAAGTTTTTGTTTTGATTTTCAGTTTTTATTTTGGAATAATTTTAGATTTGCAGAAAAGTTGCAAAGATAGTATAGCATGATCCTGTATACCTACTGCTCAGGCCAAGGTTATTTTTTAACATTGCTTTATTTACATCTTCAAATTGTTAGAAATTTTATAATCATTTAAAATGCTTCTAGATTTTATTTTTTGTACTTTGAATTTTTTAATATTTTGGAGCATCTTATTTTGTAACACATAACCATGCAAAATACATGTTTTGTAATTTTTAGAAGAAATTTGAGTGCTGTTATTCTCTAAGCAGTGGTTCCCAACGCTGCACAGGGGGGTAATTTGATTTTTAAGGGGGGCCATTCAAGAATTAGTTATTAACAGTGAATTTTTTGCATTTCTTATGGTTCTAGGGGCCTCATATACAGTATATAAATATATTGTGTATTGTGACATATTTATGCATTTCAGGTCTCTGTTATATGTTTTGAAACTTTATTTGCTATTTTTTCATATCACTTCATATTATTATTTTTTAGTGATTTCTTCCTCAGTACTTCAGTTGTCCTTTCATTCTTTTATTTTTCTCTTTCATGGATGCCGTGTTCTTTGGAAGCTTGTTTAGACTAAGTTAATGGCCTTTTAGGCTTCCTCCACGTGCAAAGTTCACTTTTTGAATAATAAGAATTATATGTTAAGGGGGGGGCGGGCATCAGGATTTTAGAGATGCTTAGGTGGGGCATGGCCAAAAAAAGGTTGGGAACCACTGCTATAAGCATAAGTAATATATTTCCCATAATCTTGATTAGGTTTTATCTACCGTAATTAAAAGTTATTAAAGTAATTAAAAGTTATTTATTAAAATAGTACTTAAATGTTTTCCATTTCTGCCAAGTTACTTCTAAACAAAGTCATATTCCTGTAATATGTGGCTATTCCTTTAAGGGACTGGACAAACGCTTGTGAGAGAAACAGGTTGTTTTAAAATTCTGTCAGAGTTGTTCAGGTAAGCAAATATAAATTTCTTTTTACTAATTAGTTATTACTTAAGACCTTAACACATTTTTATTAATTTACTTCCTTTTCTTTTTAATCTAATAGGGCAGTCCTTTCAAAATATGAGTTGAATTTGTCAGATAAAAATGTTTTCCAGAATTATCAGTTGTGGTCGTCAGTATGTGGTACTCTGTGTGTCTGTGTCAACAATCCTCAAAATGGTATTTATCTCAAATATATAAAAATAAAGATAAGAACAAATGAAAATTTATATTTTCCAAATATATTAAAATATGATTAACTTTGTCTTCTTTCAGATGAAAATCAAAGGCTTTGCTGTTCACTTTTTCCACATGCTAATGACTGGCTAAGAAATTGTATGATGCCTGAGATAATTCGCCCTCTTTGTTCATTTATTGGACTCACTCTTGCAAATAACAGTAAGTATACATTATTCTATAAGTTATATTTGAAGAAGCTATTTCAAAGTATAATAAAAAACTATTGAATTAGTTATTGTATTAATTGAATTAAAGGATTAATTTTATTCCAGTAAATTGGGTCATTTGGATGCACTTACCAGTGGTTCTCAACCTTCTGGCCCTTTAAATACAGTTCCTCATGTTGTGACCCAACCATAAGATTATTTTCGTTGCTACTTCATAACTGTAATGTTGCTACTGTTATGAATCGTAATGTAAATATGCAAGATGGTCTTAGGCGACCCCTGTGAAAGGGTCGTTCAACTGCCAAAGGGGTCTCGACCCACAGGTTGAGAACTGCTGACTTAGACTATCACAGATAGGAAAATCTTAAAAGTAGATCTATTAGGAAGATATTGGGAAGTATCACATGATCTCACTCATATGTGGACTCTAATGAGCAAAATAAACTGATGAACAAAATAGATCTAGAGACAGAAGCATAGTACAGACTGTAGAACTTCAGGAGGAAGATGAGGGAGGGTGTGTGGGTGTGAAGTGATCAACCAAAAACCTTGCGCGCGCGTGCGTGCGTGCGTGCGTGCGTGTGTGTGTGTGTGTGTGTGTGTGTGTATACTTACTGTATTTTATTTTTTTTGTTAGTCCTCACTCCAGGATATTTTCTCCATTGATATTTAGAGAGAGTGGAGGGGAGGGAGGGAGGGAGGGAAAGAAGGATGGGGGAGAGAGAGAGAGAGAGAGAGAGAGAGAAAGAGAAACATTGATGTAAGAGAGACGCATCAATTGGTTGCCTCTCAGATGTGTCCTTACTGGGCCAGGGATGGAACCTGCAACCCAGGTACACGCCCTTGACTGGGAATCAAACCCTTGACCCTTCAGTGCTTGTGTTGATGCCCTAATCACTAAGCCGTATTTTATTTTTTTTGTTAGTCCTCACTCCAGGATATTTTCTCCATTGATATTTAGAGAGAGTGGAGGGGAGGGAGGGAGGGAGGGAAAGAAGGATGGGGGAGAGAGAGAGAGGGAGAGAGAGAGAGAGAGAGAGAAAGAGAAACATTGATGTGAGGGAGACGCATCAATTGGTTGCCTCTCAGATGTGTCCTTACTGGGCCAGGGATGGAACCTGCAACCCAGGTACACGCCCTTGACTGGGAATCAAACCCTTGACCCTTGAGTGCTTGTGTTGATGCCCTAATCACTAAGCCACACCTCCAAGGGCAACACGGTATTTTTATTTATTTATTTTTCTCCTCCTTTTAAAGAAGTTTATTTTGGGTGAGGAAAGGCAGTCCCCTCCGTAGAAACTCGCAAAGGGTGCCTCCAGGACAGGGTGGGAGCTTGCGTAACAACACGATATTTTTAGATTAAGATCTTTGTTTTTTATGGAACAATATCAAAAGTAATTTTTTTGTTTAAAACATCTTGGCTCAATTTGTGATACTAGGGTAGGCTGGGAAGAAGGTTTATGACAGAATTGTAATAACTAGCCCATATATTCATTTATATAAGCTCGTTGCTGGAATAGGGGTTTCAGAGACTATTGAATGCACAGACTCATGAATACTTTTTTATCAGAATCATTTTCACAAGGGAACAAAAGAATTCAGACTCTTAAAAATGATATCTGTCACTGATTCTTTTCTTGGAACAGTTGTCATGACTCAACATGTTATAATTTTATGCTCCAAGAAATAAAAGAATTAGGCTTAAGTTAGATGGATGAAACGTGTTCTTTTGGAACAGGTAAATTACTTTGCTGTTTGTAGATTAAAGCAATCTGAGAAATGAATTATGTTGGAATTCAGAAAATAAGCAGCTTGCTAATTGGAGTACCAAGCTAGATCAATGAATCTATTCTTTATAGCTCTTTTGCAGAGTTTTAGTTTAATGTCATTTTTGCAAAATATACCAGTTCTCACTAAAAGAAGCAAAAGAGATATCTAACACAAGCAAAAAAAACTATATTGTACATACACCTGTACTATGTCAAAGTGAGTTTCTTACATAAGGAAGTAATTTATGTTATGACTATGTATATGTGTAGGTAAAGATTAGATTTTTCATTCTTTAATTTTGAATTTTTAGTAAGTACACTTGGCCCTGTATGTGTGGGTTTTGCATCTACAAATTCAAGCAACTGCCAATAGAAAATCTATATATATAAAAAGCCAGCAACCCGAATGCCATAACAACCAGAATGACCGGTCGCTATGATGCCCACTGTGGCCAGTGAACTGGCCCCGATCAGGGGGTGGGGCTGGCCGGCCAACCTCCTGCAGCCCCCTCCCCCTGGCCAGCCCCACCCTTGATCGCTCCCCCATACCCCGGCCAACCTCCTACAGCCTCTCCCCCCGCCAGCTCCGCCCCCAAAGGGCCCCCACCACTCCAATTGGCCCACAGCCCCTCCCCCCAGTCAGCTCTGTCCCTGATCAGCACCCCCCACTCTGATCAGAGGCAGGGCCGGCCGGCCAACCACCCATGGTCCTTCCTCCACGCTGCTGGCCTCTGATCAGCTCCCACCACCCCATTTGGGGGCGGGGCCGGCCAGCCACCACCCATAGCCCCTCCCCACAGCTGGACCCACCCCCAATCAGCCCCCACCACCTCGATCAGCCCACAGCCCCTCTCCCCAGCCGTCCCAGCCCTGATCAGGCCCCGATGGGGTGGACCGGCTGGCTAACCTCCCGCCATCTCCTCCTCCCAACAGGCCTGACCCCCATCCGCCCCATTTGGGGCCAGGCCAGCCGGACCCCACCTGTGCATGAATTCATGCACTGGGCCTCTAGTCTACATATATAAAAGCCTAAGCGACTGTCCAACCATTTGACCATTCAACTGGTAGCTATGATGCGCACTGACCACCAGGGGCAGACGCTTCGACCAGTAGGTTAGCTTGCTGCTGGGATCTGGCAGATCAGGACTGGGCGACACCAGGCCTGACATACCCTGGAGCCCTCCCCTGGTCCCTCCCCAGTCCCGATTGTGCACCAGTGGGGTCCCGAATTGCAAGAGGGCACAGAGCAGGCCAAGGGACCCTACTGGTGCATGAATCCGTGCACCAGACCTCTAGTATCTATATAAAAGCCCAGGTACCAAACGGTGGAACGACCAGAACAACTGTCGACTAGTCACTCTGAAGCGCACTGACCACCAGGGGGCAGATGCTCAACACAGGAGCTGCCCCCTGGTGGTCAGTGCGCTCCCACAGTGGGAGAGCCACTCAGCTGACTGGGATGAACAGAGCTCCCACAGCAGGCCAATCCCCACAGGCCATGCCCTTCACCAGTGCACGAATTTGTGCACTGGGCCTCTAGTTCAAAAAATAAAGTTCTATTGTTGCTGATATGTAGTTAGGCATATGATGGTTACGTCTCTACTGAATATGTACAGACTTTTTTCCTTGTCATTATTCTCTAATCAATACAGTATAAAAACTATTTACATAGCATCTACATTGTGTTAGACATCATAAGTAATCTATACGGGAGGATGTGTATGGGTTATATGCAAATACATTTTAAATAAGAGACTTCAGCATTCTAGAATTTTGGTATCTGAGGGTAGGGTGGAAGGGGGCGGAAATAAGTTGGTTCCATTGCTGGAACCAATCCCCTAAGGATACTGAGGGATGTGACTCTATTTCAGTGGTTTTCAACCTTCTGGCCCTTTAAATACAGTTTCTCATGTTGTGACCCAACCATAAAATTATTTTTGTTGCTACTTCATAACTGTCATGTTGCTACTGTTATGAATCGTAATGTAAATATCTGATATGCAGGATGGTCTTAGGCGACCCCTGTGAAAGGGTTGTTCGACTGCCAAAGGGGTTGCGACCCACAGGTTGAGAACCACTGCTCTATTTGAAAAAGTCAAGTCAATGTTACATTTAGTGCAGATTATGAATGAAACCATACAATTGTTTTGTTTGGGGTGTTAATCGTTCTACTTTATTCCTTAAGCACATGTTCAGAAATACTTTATATCTGTGGGTGGACTGGATGTATTGTGTCAAGTTCTTGTGCAACTGGAATCTGATTCACATAAGACTCTTTCAAGTGCTAAGCTTGCAGTGGTGGTGACAAAGACAGTGGATGCATGTATTGCTGATAATTGTGAGTAAAAATGCTTAGTCATTTTTCTACAATTGCAGTTTGCTTGAGTTCAACACGTGAGGGTTGAAATGGTAGCTTGAATATGGATTATCTGTTTTCTCATGGAGGTTATAACCTCCCACCACCAGAAGGTTCAAATCTTCTGACTTCAAGTCTAATAATAGATTCTACCATTTCTAAGCCTTTGTTTCACTTAAAGTGGCATTAAATTAAAAAGATTAGATGAGAAATCAAGGGACACTTTGGAGACATAAGGAATGGAAAACCCTTATCTATAGATTTTTTAAAAATTTTATAAAGAATTAGGGTATGCCTCTTTCTGGTAAATGTGAGGTCTGACTTACCTAGCCATTACTAGTGAGTGACAGAACCAGAGTTGAACCCATGCCTGCTTCTCATAAACACTGAGGAATGATAATCTATAAATTTGTAATAAGCAACTCTTGACATTCACAAATAACTGTGAAGTAAGTAGATTTTTAAAAAATCAGTTATTGAGGGCCTGCTATGCATAGGGCTCTACGTGAGCTCTAGAGATGCAAAAATGATAAAGATATAGTCCCTCAAGAAATTCACAACCTTATGAGCAGAAGTATAGTTTAAAATGGCAGACTTCTTGAATTCTGTCACATCTCAGCTTCAGGTATGCTTCACTGCATCATCAACATCAATAGAATCATGGCCAGTTAGTAGTGGATTTCATTGACAAGCAGGAATTAGTTACATAGGAAGGTCTTTACTGTCCAATCTAGATAATAAGAGGTGTGTAAGATGAGAATAAGCATATTTAACTTTTAGGAATGCTTCATATTACCAACATTATGCAGGGTAAATAAGAAGAAACCATTCTTTAAAAAACTTGCTTTAGTAAAATATCTTTAATATGAGAAGAGGGATTAATGAAGGCTATATAAGCCACTCTCTTATTACTCATTTATTTATATTTACATATATATGCACACATATATATTAGATGTTATATAGATATATAAGATCATTCTCCTAGGATAAGATCTGAAAAACAGTATATATGAGAAATAGTATATGTATAGTTATAAGTTTGTATTTACTCTTTTTCTTTTCTATTTTATACTAATAGCTACTTTTGGTGAAGTATTATCCAAGTACCACATTGTTTCAAAACTTCTGGCATTACTGCTTCATGAAAGTCTGGATTCAGCAGAAAAATTTAGCATCATTCTTACTCTTGGTCATTGCACAGAGACTTGTGGTAATACTGGATTTACTTAGTGTGCTTATTAAAATGGGTTGGAAATACACTTTTGGGGTTTTTTCCTCCTAGTCATATGAAAGGCTTAAAAGTAGTGCCTTTCTCCCATTCACTCAGGTCCCAAACCAGTCATTTTGCTCTTCATCCTTTTTAATCCATTGTATTTAGTTGGCCCCTAAGACCTGTGGTTCTGCGTCTGTTGACCCTTCTGTATATCCCTTGCTTCCCAGTTCCGCTGCTACTCTCCTAAGACCCCCAGCCCCTTCACATCTTTCACCAATGTTATTGCAATAGACTGTTCCCTGTTTTCCCTTCCATCTCCATTTTTCAGTACACGCTTCACACTGCTGCACAGATCTAATCGTATTCTTCTTTGCTGAAAACCTTCAAAAGTTCTATCATTTCTTTCTCTACCTGTCATTCTCACCTCTCTTTTTTCTCCTTGCTTCCATTTTCCTCCTTCTCTTCACTCTCCTGCCATTCTCCCTCTTCCATTCTCCTCCTTTCCAATTCTCTTCACTTTCCTCTTTCCCTCTCTCTTCCAATTTCTGCTCTTTCCCCTTCCACTTTTCCATTCTCTGTTTGCTCTCTTGTTTATTCTACTCTCTTCCTTTCCTCATTTTCAGTTCATTCTATTCTTTTACTTTCTTTTTTTTAAATATATTTTTATTGATTTTAGAGAGGAAGGGAGAGGGAGAAAGAGATAGAAACATCTGGCTGCCTCCTGCATGTTCCCTACTAGGGATAGAGCCTGCAACCCAGGCATGTGCCCTTGACTGGAATCGAACCTAGGACCTTTCAGTTCTCAGGCCAACGCTCTATCCACTGAGCAAAACCAGCTAGGGCTCTATTCTTTTTCTTCTATATAATTTAGGATTTAGTATACTTTTTAAATTTTTATTTTTTTAATTGAGGTTTAGTTGAGAACTATACTTTTAAAAAATGTTTTTATTGATTTTTAGAGAAAGAGGAAAGGAGAGAGATAGAAACATCGATGAGAGAGAAACATTATCAATTGGCTGCCTCCTGCACATCCCCTTCTGGGGATTGAGCCCACAACTCAGGCATGTGCCCTGACTGGTAATGGAACCATGATCTCTTGGTTCCTGGGTCGACGCTCAGCCACTGAGACACACCAAGTGGTTGGGAACTATACCTTTTAAAGAACCAAGTGAAGGCATTTGTTTACACTCATGAGATATGATGCTACTCTGTGGCAGTATTTCAGAGATCATCACTTATGATACTCAGTCATTTTATGTGAGTCAGTTATTTCCTAAATTGAATACACTTTTGAAACTTGCTTTTTCTCTAATTTGGACTATGTTCATAATTACCACAGGAAGAATGATGATCTCATGTAGATAGTTTATGGTAAAATAACTTTCTTCTACTTTACTTTTTTATATCTTTTCCAGAGGAAAATCAGTATGACCTTTTTAAAAACAATGGGCTTCCACTCATGATACAAGCCTTAACTGAATCTCAGAATGAGGAACTAAACAAAGCTGCCACTTTTGTGCTTTGCAACTGCAAAAAAATTAGTAAGTTTATCGTTACTTAAAAAACACACACAAAAAAACAAAGTTTATAAAGGGAAATTTATATCTGCTTTGATGAGCCAAGCCCCTTTAGCTCCCTGGCTCTTCTTCCATCTGAAGAGCAGAATATTTAATTTGGACATGACACCTGGAGTGTTTCGGCATACAAAAAACCTATATGGAAGAGAGCAACAGTACAGATAATTCACATATTTTATGTAGTGTGGACAAATATAGTTTGAGGGCTATAGGTAATGTGATTAAATCATAATACAAAGTATATTTACTTATTTATTTGAAAAATGTTTGAATGCCCATTATTAGCCAGGCACTGTGCTAGGCATTAGGAATATAGTGATAAGAAACAGTCTGTGCACTCACAGAACTTAGTTTAATTAGAGAAATAGATAATAATTGAATAGTCTCAAAAGTGAATGTATTATATAAATTAACCTAAGAGTTTAGAATGGATGGAGCACAGATCTTAGAGTCTGTAACAAAGGACTAAGACCTAGACAGTAAGGTAGAAAAGGCTTCAGGAGGAAATGATTCTTGAACTGAGATCTGAATGTATAGAGTTCATTAGATGAAAAGAAGGGAATTTTTATGGGCGAGGATCTCAGGGCTTAGCAACAGTGAAGCATAAGACCTTGTGATAGGAAGGAGCCTGGTGCGTTGAAGGAATTGATAGCCAGGGCCATGGCCATGAAAACGATTTTTGTCTTTGTGTAAGAAAAATTGTTGCTGCATCATGTGTAAAGAGAAAGGATTATAGGGAGGAACTACTTTATGAAAACTATTTTTATAAAAAACTATTTTAAAACCGGTATCCATACCTGAGGGTGTTTATGTGCCTGGGATAACATATTTTCATGCTATTCTCTTTCCTATAACTCTGAAGAATAAAGTCTGTTTTATGACTCTTAGGGTCCTGGACCTCTGCCAACTACTTGCTTTCCACTGATTTTCAATATCACGTGGGTGATTGAGGTAGTTTAGAAGGGCAGAATTTAGGGGAGGTGTGGGGTATGAAGTTGTCCTTATTTAAAGTGTTAAAATAACATTTCTGGTAATGGATAAACTCACTGTTTTTCCCCCATATTGCAAAGCTGAGAAATTATCTCTAAGCCTAAGAGAATGTCCTTTTGATGAAAATGAAGCAGAGCAATTAGAAGACATAAATATGAAAGAGAAGAATATTGGAGAGTACTGGAAGAAAGCAAAGGACATTCTTCACAGAATAGAACAGCTTGAAAGAGAAGAAAATGAGGTTGGCTTCTTTGTTTCAAAGAATATAGAACTTTTTAAAAGTATTTTTGAACAATATAGGTTAGAAGGTAAAAGATTTTTCTTGCCAAGCTATTCTTTAAAAAAGTCCTGGTGCACAGGATGTCGCCCACCCAACTGAGCCACACTGGCCAGGGCTAGTTGCTACTCATGTTTAAGAGTCAGATGCTAAAAGTCTCCTTGGAAAATTTGTTGACTGTGGATTCTCATAGGATTAAGTGGGTCATTTGGAGAAACTCCAATGTCTAATCTCCTGCCTAGAGATTGTCAACCAACCAGTGCTCTGGAATAAAAATGGGGGACGACACCTTGCGTCTTAGAATTCAGTACGTAAATAGTTGCTTATTCTGTTTCTTTTTTTTTTAAAATATATTTTATTGATTTTTTACAGAGAGGAAGGGAGAGGGATAGAGAGCTAGAAACATCAATGAGAGAGAAACATCGACCAGCTGCCCCCCGCACACCCCCCACTGGGGACGTGCCCACAACCAAGGTACATGCCCTTTTACCGGAATCGAACCTGGGACCCTTGAGTCCACAGGCTGACGCTCTATCCACTGAGCCAAACCGGCTAGGGTTTATTCTGTTTCTTGAATAGTATTCTGCCTTCAGCTTTGCTTGGAGTCTTCCAGTGTGGAGACTGTTTTGTCTCCTCCAGTGATTATATTCCCAGCCGTGGTGTTAATCAACTACCTGCTAAGTGTATGTTGAGAGCTTGGTAGCATATGTTAGGTAGTTTCTTGACTTTTCCCATTGTAAGCTTTGCATTCAGGTTTATCAAGTCTGCTAAATAGGTTATCATTCACCTATTTGCTATTCAGTTTCCAAAATGTTGTTGCTTTTATTTCTTCTTTCATTTCTCCTGTCCTTGTGGGGTTTTGCCTTTTTTTAAAAAACTGCTATCCTAATTGGTGTTTTAGAAGGACCAAAAATAACCCTAGCTGGTTTGGTCCAGTGGATAGAGTGTTGGCCTGTGGACTGAAGAGTCCCGGGTTCGATGTGCCCAGGTTGTGGGCTCAATCCCCAGTAGGGGGTGTGCAGGAGGCAGGAAATCAATGATTCTCTCTCATCATTGATGTTTCTATCTCTCCCTCTCTCTTCCTCTCTGAAATCAATAAAAATGTATGTATGTATGTATGTATTTATTTATTTATTTTAAATCCTCACCTGAGGATATTTTTCCATTGATTTTTAGAGAGCGGTAGAGAGAAGGAAAGACAGACAGAGATATCGATGTGAGAGAAACACATTGATAGGTTGCCTCCTACACGAGCCCTAATCAGGGCTCAGGCCAGGGAGTGAGCCTGCAACCGAGGTTGACAATCTCTGGAATCAAACCCTGGGACCCTTTGGTCTGCCGACACTCTATCCACTGAGACAAAACGGCTAGGGCAATAAAAATATATCTTAAAAAAAAAAATAGAAGGACCAAAAATACATATGGGTGTTAACTTCATCATCTTTACCTGGAAGGCCTCTTTATTCTTTTTTTTTTTTTTTTTTTTTTTTACAATTTCAGAGCATTCCATTGAGGAATATGCTAGCTTCAACTTTTAGCTATTACAAACAGTGCTGCAGTTAATAACATCAACATTTTGTACATGTAAAGTGTTTATAGCTATGCATAATTTTTATTATGAAAGATACTGTCAAACTGTTTCTCCATAGAGGTTGTACCAACTTATACTCCCACCTGTAATGTACGAGTGTTTCTCTATACCCTTTTGATCTCTTTCATGTTTATCTTATTCTAAGTAGGAGCACTTTTTCATATGTTTAAGAGCAATTTATATTTTCTTTCCTGTGAAATGTTCATTTTTTTGCCTATTTTTCTACACTGTTGTTGATCTTTTTCATATTTCACTGTAGTAGCTTTTTGTAAACATTAGTAGAAAAACTATACTGTAGTTTAAAATATATACATATTCTGTCTAGGTGTTTTGATTATCATTGGGTTTTGCTTCTGGCCCCTTTTTCCTCTGAGTTTCTCCTAACCTCCATCCCTTACATTATTCTTTTTTTTTTTTTAATATATTTTATTGATTTTTTTTACAGAGAGGAAGGGAGAGAGATAGAGAGTTAGAAACATCGATGAGAGAGAAACATCGATCAGCTGCCTCCTGCACATCTCCTACTGGGGATGTGCCCGCAACCCAGGTACATGCCCTTGACCGGAATCGAACCTGGGACCCTTCAGTCTGAAAGCCGACGCTCTATCCACTGAGCCAAACCGGTTTTGGCCCTTACATTATTCTTATTCTCTAGCACAGTGGTTCTCAACTTTGGCTGCACATTAGAATCACCTGGGAATCTTTTTAAAATCCTGATTTCTGGGCTTCATCCTCCGGAAATTCTGTTTCTTTGTTATGGGGTGAGGCCACAACATTAGTAACAAAGAAACAGAATTTCTGGAGGATGAGGCCCGGAAATCAGGATTTTAAAAAGATTACCAGGTGATTCTAATGTGCAGCCAAGGTTGAGAACCACTGCTCTAGCAGAACTTTAAAAAAAATTTATGTGGTAAACTATATTAGTTTTTTTCTTTTATGATTTATTGGTTTTGTGTAATAGTTGGACAGGTCTTCCTCCCCTTGAGAATATTAAAATGTCATGTTTTCTTTTAGAACGTACATCATTTCATTTTTATACATAAATATTTAGTTCATTTTTTGTGTGTAAATTATGAGAAATGGACCCAATTTATTTTTCCTCAGATGGCTACCCAGTTGTTTCTAAATAATTTATTGAATAAACTTCCTTTTATTTCTAATATAAACTGCCCCTTTTATCATGTATATTCTATTCTTTTATCATGTATATTTATAATGTATAAATTTTTCCTGCATTATTAAAAGGGTATAAATTGGATTATAAAGCAAATGGGTTACTTTGAAATTATTTGCTTGTCATTTTTACATTTTAGGAAAAAACACAAAGAGAAAAAGATAATGTTTCATCTATGAACATAAATATTCAAAATACATTGAAACACCTCCATACAAATAGTATTGGTGGAGGTCCCAAAGCAGAAGATAAGGATACAAGCCAGTCTAGAAAGCTTCAAAGTTACAAATCTCATGGATTTATGTCTAAAGCATGTACAAAAGATGACCAAATGAAGACCCTGTTAAAGAGTGCAAATCCAGTTAATGCTTGTTACAGGGAGAGTGGGCAAAGTAAGACTTTATATAAAGCCAACCCAAGCTGCAATCAAAACTTACAGGAAAGAACTTTTGAAAAAAAAGATTCTGTTTCTCAATCAAGGTACGTCTAATAATTGTTTCTAACTTTTAGAAAATTCAGCAAATATTTTTTGTTCAGTACCATGTGCCACACTATATAAGCACTGGGATATGGAAATGATAAAACAATGTCTGGGGAGCAGCCTAAAGTAGGAAATGTTGGGAAAGCAGTTTTGGACGAGGAAGTATGGGCCAGTTCATCTAGGGCCTTGCATGGTACACTCAGGATGTTCGGTTTTAACTCATAGGGTGTAGAGAGCCATTGACAATTTTAAATTACATGGCATGATCAGATTTGAATTTTAGAAAGGATACTCAAAAAACTGAAAGTGAAACCCTGCAGTAACAATGCATGCACTGGTAATCCATCAGCAATGTAGCAAAATCCAGTTTGTAAGTTTAGTTTGATAAAGGGAATAGGGTGTGATGAAAATCTGCATTAGGCTTGCCTTTTCGTTTGTTCCCTACACCTCACTTCTGCTACATGTCCTTTCTCCCTCACAGGTATCCTGTAGGGCTGGCCCTGAGATTGTAGCTTTCTTCTTAAACCCTTTCTTGTGTTCTGCTCTTCTGATGGTTACTGTGCTAGAAGGAAAACTTAAGAGGATGCTCCTATGTTTGGAGAAGGTTGCAGGGTAAACTAAGTATTAGAAAGATGGACTATATAATTATCATCCCTTTTTTTTCTTCTCAAAACCATTCTTAATGTTAATTTTAATTGATTTCTCAGGGATGTGGAATTGGGAAGCCGTGAGATGCGTTCTTGGGCCAGCCTTTGCACTTTGGCCCTCTCAGTTCTTTCTCTTTTTTTGTCCTCATTTCTTCCTGTATTCCTCTTTTACAACTTTTTGTCCCATATTTCTGTTGGCATCAGTGGTATTGCCCTCTGGAGTCTTATTTCAGCTCCACTCTTAGAAACAAGGTTACAGCCATCTCAGATCTTACTTGGGCAGAATTTGGTAGATTTTGGTTGATCCCATCTCCAGTTCCTTCTACCTGCCAAACACTCAGAATGCTTACAGAAACATTTGTACACACCCCAAACAGTATGTTTACTTTTAGTAATCTGGTATCTATTTTCTTTCAGCAACCGTGTTTTTAAACATCCAAATCCCATTGTCAAAAATAGAAAGCAGCAGTTACCAGTAACAGGTATGATTAAAAATTTTTCTTCTTTGATTTTTCAAGAAAACACATATTTAGGTGACTAATGTAGCCAAAAATGTACATCAGTATATCTGCCCTCTAACGTAACACCTCTGACTCTCTTTCTGGTATAAATGCTCAGTCACCTTTTATTGACATCCAGAACTTTTTTGTTTATTCATTGGATGACTGGATGTTTCCAATTAGCCCATAAACTGGGCTAATGTTTATGGAAATCTCTTGATAATTAATAAATCTTATAAAAATGTCAGGTTCTTTTTAGTATTCAAAAAAATCTTGCATTTTGCAATTTTTTTTAGATCCATTTACATTATGTTCAGATATAATAAATAAAGAAGTCATCAATTTCCTATCCGCTGACAATTGTCCCAAAATATTCAAGTATAGATGCTCAGGTAAATATTTTTTAATTAGTTATTTCATAATTAAAGTTTTATCTGATAATAAGTAGAATTTGTAATAGGTTCTGCCTGTGTGATTTAATTTCCTTTGGAAAAATAACCATTTGTAGTATCATTAAATATTCAAAATATTGCCTTCTATCTGTATCATCCTTTGCTCCCAGTATTTGTTTATATGAATCAATGTAGCTATTTTTTTTATTACTTTATTATTCTCTTTTTGTCAGAAGTAATACTTCTATAAGTTTTACTTGTGACAAAGTAAACTTTAAGTTCAACTATAAGTTTAACTTTACTGAATAAGTTAAACATGTTTTATATATGCTTATAATAAATATTTAAGTGTTTCTAGTGTTCCATGCCTCATCATTTTTTTCTGTAGGGCTATTTAAAAATTGTTTCAATTAGTTTATATTTAATATTATGTTGTATTAGTTTCAGGTGTAAAAATCTAGTGGTTACATAATCTAAAATCTAGTGGTTACATAATCATTTACTTTACAAATTAATTCCCCTGATATTTCAAGTACCCACCTGGCACCATACATAATTATTTCTGCAGGGCACTTGTAAATGTTCCATAGTGCTTATTCCATCCCTTCTCCTTCTCTTTCATACCCCATCTCTTTACTCTTATTCTGGCACTGTGCACTCTATGGAGAAAATTGAGGCTATTGCACATTAGGTTCAAAATATTACTATTCTTTGGTCTTGTGTGTAGAGTTTAATTTTATTACTCTAAAACTGATTTCTAGCTATAATTTGAATCCCATCTCTTTTTTTCTTCCCATTTTAATATTTGTGAATTCTTTTTCTTTATTTCCTTTCTATCCATTAACTCCTTTTGTCCCACCTTAAACTATATTACTTTCTCCTCATCTTAAAAATCCAATAGTGTGATTTGCTATTGCTTCAAATATTCATCTACTCTTCTGTCACCATTTATTACCAGGTTCATCTCTTGCTCCCTTCTCTCTCAGTATATTCATTCCCGTTTTAACTCCCTGCAATCTGGCTTTTTTTAATTGCCTTTCTACTAAACATTAATGTTAAAGGGTACCTGAAGCCACATCCCCCTCATTCCCAATCCAGTGACTTTTACAAAAAATTCCTAGTATCTCTACACCGTTGATAACCATTCCTTGAAATACTCTTCTGTCATTAATTTAATGCCACAGTTCCCAAACTATTCACCCAGGCTTCCTAGGGCTCTGCAGTGAACTCACAAGGGCACTACACAGTATTTTAAATTTTATAAGTGGAGCACTAAATAGTCAATATTTTTTGGATACTACATGAACTACTAGCTCAAAGTAGTTCAGATTTTCAACATTAGATTACACTACATTCCTTTTGATGATCCATGTTTTTGTGGAGCTAAGCTTTCAGTGATAGTTGTGATAAAAATCAAACACCACATGAAAATCAATGTGGAACAGGAAATAAATTTGGCGGTGTCTAGTCTGATTCCAGGGTTTGAGAAGTTATTCTATACCCAAAAGGTACACACATCTCATTAGGAAGTAATTCTAATTAATAAGAATGAAATACAAATATATTTTTTTTCAATTTAGGTGTCTTTTTTTTCAAGTAGCTACTAAATTGTTAGAACATAAGTACTTATTAAGTTGTTTTGAACCTAACAGGATGGTTAGCATTTCTTTGGCCTAGGGGTGCCGTAAAAAAATCACCAAGATCTTAAGGGTGCCATGAAGCAAGAAAGTTTGGGACCTCTGGTCAAAAGTATTCCAGTTAACAGAGTGGACACTCTATAACTGTTAACTTCCTTTCATCCCTTAGTTTGTTTGCGATGGTTCTTTCCTAGTTCCTTTCTTCTCTCAGTGATGATTCATTCATTGATTTCACAGACACTTGGGGAGTGCATATTCTATGGCAGGCGGAATCAAGATGCATAGAACTCATTCCTCACCTCAAGAAGTTTATAGTCTAAAACAATTCCATTTAATCACCTTTAGTGCTTTATCGTTATCTTTCTGCCAAATTTCTACAAGTATTCCCCCTAAGACAGTGATGGCGAACCTATGACACCCGTGTCAGAGGTGACACTTGAACTCATTTTTTTGGTTGATTTTTATTTGTTAAATGGCATTTAAATATATAAAATAAATATCAAAAATATAAGTCTTTGTTTTACTATGGTTGCAAATATCAAAAAATTTTACATGTGACACGGCACCAGAGTTAAGTTAGGGTTTTTCAAAATGCTGACACGCCGAGCTCAAAAGGTTCGCCATCACTGCCCTAAGACATAGTTTATAGCACTTACTCAACTCTGTTGCAACATTTACTTTTGTGGCATCAACCATCATTTTACTGATGATTTTCAAATCTGTATCTCTGCACTTGGCTTCTTCCTTGGGTTATAACCTCATTCTTCCATTTCCAGCTGTACCCAGGATAGTCTCATGTCAATATCTTGCTTTTATTTCAAGCTTAATATATTAAAATCACAGCATCTTTCTTCCTCTTAAGTTGCCCTTTGTTCATCCACTCCATTTCTATTGCTGCTGTTCTTCTGGCCTCCCAGATGTCAAACTTTAAATCGTCTATAAATATGTTTTCTCCTTACATCCCTTATTTCTAGTTGTTCAGATTTGGTTCTGTTTTTCTTTCCCACATAGGCTCTTTTTGCTTCATGCCTAAATCACTCCCACAACTTTCTAGGAGTCTTCACTTGCAAGTCTCACCAACCCCCAACTATAATGTACACATTGCTGTTAACTTCTCTTCCTAATATGTGCTTTTTGTCATGTCACCATGCTAAAGAACCCTCAGTGCTTCTCTGTAACTCACTGAATCAAATTCTCTGCTTGGCTTTCAAAATTTTGTGAAATTTTGTCCTGCTTACACTTCTTAAATTTTACCGCACATTTATTCTCTTCAAGTCTGCCAGAAATGTGTCATGCTAGGCCAAACTTTGTCAGTCAATCAACCACCAAATTATTTGAGGTATCCTAAACTTCTCCCTAACCCCAACAGCTCATTAGTCACCAATTTTACCTCAGAAATTTCTACATTCTTACTGCAAATGCTGTTTCAGAATCCCCTCATTTATTTTCTGCAATGATGAAGTAACCCCACAACGATCCTCTTACCTTCAACTGAGATTTCTATAAGACAAATGAAATCATGTCATTTCCCTGCTTAATAAATATCCTTTAGTGCCTCCCCACTGACTAAGATATTTAAAAATCCTCAGCATGGCTTTTAAGACACTTCTTCGCTTTACCCTTTCAACCTTCACCAACCTCAACTTTTCTCCCACACTTCTCTCATACTTTATACTATAGCCACACCAAAGTACCTCTGATTTTCTGAACATACTATGCTTTTTCATTCTTCTGTGCTTTTGCACATGTTCATTGTGCTAGAAATGTCCTCATCCCAGCCAACTTTTCTGCCTGGATAATTTCTCCTTGTCCCTTCCAAATGCGCCGCTAATACCATTAAGTGACAGGCAGATGGAGAACTATAATAAATAGATGTGGCTAACCTTACCTGAACCTACTGATCAACCTTAACACTAAAAACAGATAAACTTTATGTGCCTCTTAATATGATGCAGTAAGAAGTATACAGTGTTACCTGTGAGGAATTCTAAAATCAATTGAATCTGAATCTGATCAATCCTTTAGATCTAATTACTAATTTGTTGGGTACACAGGAACATTTTAAAGGCTGCAACTAGGATAAAATCAGCAAAACCCAGGTTTTGGGAAACTCCATAGTTCAAATTATCCAGTATCTACAACAAGTAAATGATAAGGAGGAAGAGAGGAGACTTGATAGATTAAAATAAACTGAATGTAATGATAGACTTTGTTTGGATCATGATTCAAAGAAACCAACCATAAAAAGAAAGTTTTGAAATAATGGGGAAATTTAAACACTAGGTATTTAATTATATTAAGCATATTTTTCTTAGGTGTGATAATGTTTTTTTTAAGTCCTTATCTGTTAGGGATGTATACAAAGTATTTATAGATGAAATAATTCTTTAATGCAAATTCCAGGCTTCATGATCTAGTGCAGCAGTCGCCAATCGGTGGTCTGTGGACCACTGGTGGTCTGTGAGGTCCAAAAGATTGGCGACCGCTGATCTAGTTTGTACATTGGGGACAGGCAGACAGAATACATGGAGTGTAGATAAAATATGATTGACCATTAGTTAATAATTATTGAAGCTGGATGATGGATACATAAAGGTTCATTATGCTTTTTCCTTTCCTCTTGTGTGTTTGAAATTTTCTATAATGAGACATTTAAAAAATACGACGGGACATGAGTTATTTCTTTTACATATCTTTCCTAACAGTGACTCCTGCTTAGAACCAGACCAATCACCATAACTCTGTTCACACCTCTATCATAACACTTATTTCACTATATTGTGTTCGTTATGTTTCCATCTCTAACAAGACTTTGAACTTTCGACACATTTATAATTAAATTCCTGATTTGACTTCAGTTACTATCATAAAGATATTTGCTTTCATATATTTGTTATTAGACATTTTATAACATTTATACATCACTTTAATTTGTTTTCTTTTAGGTTGCATAGCAGTAGGAAAATCCCTGAATAGCCGAAATTTTAGCAAGCTCTTGCACTCATGTCCATACCAATGTGATCGTCACAAAGTCATTGTGGAAGCTGAAGACAGATATAAAAGTGAACTAAGGAAATCACTTATCTATAACAAAAGTAATTAATTCAGTAGCTTTAAAACTGTAATTATGACTATACCTTCTGAACTATGACCTAGAACATATATTAAAGCTTGAGGGTAAAATAATGTTGAAAAGAAAATCTGTCTCTGAGCAACCAGTGATTTATGATGTATCTAGTAAGCATACTTAGTTTTTGGTGGTTTAAAAATTTTTCCTAATTCACCTAAGGATTCCTATTAGAAAGGGAAAATAAGTGAAATATCATACTAATGGAATTGATGTGCTGTTACTCAAATTGATATACTAAGTATGCTAAATGTTTTCCTTATTTTTCAGAAATTCTGCTGACCCCACGTAAAAGACAACTACTCAGTAATGAACATACTACCTCTGGAGGAATAAGTGAATATATTTAATTTAAAACATTTTTATTGATTGATTTGAGAGAGAGGAAGGGAGGAAAGAAAAAGAGAGAAACATCAACTTACTGTCCCACTTATTTTACAAAGTAAAATCATTTGCAGAGCCTCATGAAATGTACATAATTATGGCTACACATTGATTATACAGAGGGATCCTAAATACTGTTTTGTGACACTCAATTCATACATACATCTTTTTTTGTGGGTTAGAATTGCTTTAGCTAAAAACATCTTCTATAATATTAAAAGGGTAATATGCTAATTAGACCAGACATCATTCCAGACGAAGCTGGGGCGGGAGGGAAGCCGCCCGGTCCCAGGTGCCTGCCGGCAGCTGGAGTAAAGCCCGGGTCCTGGGTGCCTGCTGGCAGCTGGAGGGAAGCCTGGGTCCCGGGTGCCAGAGGGAAGGCAGGGCTGGCAGCTGGGGGGAAGGAAGGCCTACTCTTGCACAAATTTTTGTGCATTGGGCCTCTAGTAGTTAATAATTTGGCCTGCTTTTTTAGAATGTAGAAAGGCATCTTGAGGAGGTAGTGATTAGATTGGTCTCATATCTCTTTCACAAGCAGGCCAGGAAAATTTGATATATTGTCATTCCTACTTGATAAATTTCTCTTTTGTGTTAGCAACAGTTATCACCACTCAGTCATCACCATACAGAGGGATCCTAAATACTGTTTTGTGACATTCAATTCATACATACATACATTTTTTGTGTGGGTTAGAATTGCTTTAGCTAAAAACAAATCTATAGTACTAAAAGGGTAATATGCTAATTAGACCGGAAGTCCTTCAGACGAAGCTGAGGCTGGAGGGAAGCCGTGTAAGATCAGTTGGTTATAGGTTACACTTAAATTTGAGATGATTCTTCTGAGAAGGGACCATTGCAGCATCTAAGCATTTAAAGAGCCTCGGTGCCCTGGCCGATTTCTCCATTGGTTAAAGCATTATCCCAACACACCAAGGTGTGGGTTTGATCTCTAGTCAGGGTGCATATAAGATGCAGCCAATGAATGCATAAATAAGTCAAACCATAAATTGATCTCTCTCTCTCTCTCTCTCCCTCTCTTTAAAAATCAATTTTTAAAAAATTTAAAGAGCCTCAGGGACAAGGCTCTTTTTTGAGATGGATTGGTATCTTAAAGGGATTTGAACAATAAGTCTAAAACTGGGCCTTCTTGCCTGTTTTCCTGCTCTTTCCTACTGCCCAATCAATATCAAGAGGAACAGTGAAGAAGCCACAGAGGGGAGCCTTGTGCTGTACAGAACTGCTGCTTCCTTCTAGACTGCCTACTACTCGGCTGCACTAACCTTTGGGGAATTGGGCACAGATGTTAAGTGTAGGAGTCAATGAGGTGGCAGCTGCAATGGAAAAGTGGGGATTAGCTTTACATGAACAATTCTGTACCCTAATCTCCTGAATGTTATAATAACCCATCTAATACTGATTATAATGAGTTGAAATCATTTAGCAAGTGAAACAAATCATTTCTTAGATAACCTCAGTTTTCCAGTCAACCCAAAAGTAAGGAGTAATTTCATTGATAAGCTTTAAAACAGTTTTTACCAATAACTTCTTTCTTTCAACAAATATTTATTGATCACCTCTTATGTGTCAGACACTGTTTTAGGCCCTGGGGATACAATGGTGAGCAAAACAGACAAAAATTCTGTCTTTATGGAGCTTGCATTCTAAGTAAGATCATTAAGTTATACTCAGATGTTATTTTCATTTATTTATCAGCCTTCTGCTGGTAAGACTTTCTCTTCTCTTTTAAAAGATCTGAACTGTGGCTCCTGTCCTAGGAGAGGTGGACAAATAGCTAATAGTCTTGACATGCAAGGACAAGATTTTCTAAGGGTTTTCCACGTCCTACTAAAGTAAATAGCAGCCTTAAGTGAATATACCAAAAAAAAACCCTCCTCATTAGCATCTACCTACAATGATAACATGAATTAGCAGTGAATGAAAAAGCTAAAAAGAACTGTTTCCTAATCATCACCAGAAGATATTTGTGTTTACAGATACCAACTGTGCATTCTTTCTGTTGTAGAAAGTATTTCTAAAAATCAGTTAAATTTTTCCTTCCCCCTTTTGTAGCCGTTTTTTAAAAAGTTTTAACAAGCTGAGCATCCATATAAGTAGTGAATTTTTAAAGCAAATTTCAAGACCTTTATTCTTTAAAAATATTAAGACTGAATTAAAATAACAAGTGTTGATGTTGATATTCTTTTTTATTCTATGAAGTTATGATGCCCTTTGGGAAGACTGTATCTATAAGATAGGTAAGCTGTTTATTAACTGTCCTCACAGGAATATCAAGAGAATTAACAGTCAAATGTTTGTAAACTTTTGTGTTTCTTTATTGAAAAATGTTGCAAGTATTATTACAATAGGATAAAATTATTGAAGTCACAGTGATAACATCTAGCTTAATAGAAGGCACTCAGCTTCTAAAAATTGAAATGGATTTTTATTTGATAAGTAGCCCAGGCATGAAGTTTTCTCACTATATAGTTCTTATCTTTAGAATAAGTTACGTACTTATTTGGTTCTCAAGAAGATTTTTATTTTTCCAGCAGGTACTAATATGTACTCCAATTCTCATTGCAGAAGAAAGAAAAATTCGTAAAAACTTTACTGAAGAAGAAGTGAATTACATTTTCAGTGGAGTTAAGAAAATGGGAAATCACTGGAATGCAATTTTGTGGTCTTTCCCCTTTCAACAAGGACGGAAGTCTGTTGACCTTGCTCAGAAATACCACAAGCTGACCAAACGCCCCAAGTTTGTGGCTCCTTAGTTGGAAGAAGACTTGTCAGTTTCTATTGTGAACTCATTTTATTTTTATTTTCCTATTGTGAACTCTTAAAATACAGTGCCTTGAAGATACAAAATTTAAAATATTCTTCTAAACTCTCATGAGACAAGGAATGTGGAAACAGGAATACTATTTACATTAAATTCTTTTTGTGATGTGATGAGCTACAGCAAAATATTAAAATAGTTTAGCCTGGCTGGTGTGGCTCAGTGGTTGAGTGTCAACCCATGAACCAAGAGGTCCCCTGTTAGATTCCTGGTTGGGTTGCAGGCTCCGATTGTGGACTCAATTCCCAGTAGGCGGCGTGCAGGAGGCAGCTGATCAATGTTCTATCTCTCTATCCCTCTCTAAGCCAATAAAAACATTTTTGAAAAATTGTTTATAAAATAAATACATTTTCAAGGTATGGATTAGTAAGACAAAATTCCTTCATTAGGTCAAACATTTGTTTAAGAATATGCTTTTATTTTTCCTTAAGCTCAAAGAACATAGGTCAGAGAAAAAAGCAGCCTTTACACTTTGAAATTATATTGTAATGAACACTGTGTGAACATTTGGATTTTAGTATTCTTACCCAGTGACAATTCCTCTCCAGAAAGATAGAATAATTTCCCAAGCTGCTCAGGTGAGGTTCCCACACACTAAATCAATGTTTGATATTTTGTTAATTGAAATGTTTCTTTGCCCTTGCTGGGTAGCTCAGTTGGTTAGAGTATCATCCCTATGGCATAGGTCAAGGCTGCAGGTTCAATCACAGATCAGGACATATACAGGGGTCAACCACTGAATGCATAAAGAAGTGGAGCAACAAAAAGTAATGTATGTGTGTGTGTGTCTCCCTCCCCCCTCTCTCAAATCAACTTAGAAATTTTAAGTTTCTAAAGGCTAATTGTGAAGTTGCTTTGAATACTTTAAAATTCTATGGTCAGGTTCACTACTTTTTGGTGTAGGTATATTTACTTTTGCTTTTTAAAAATTCAGAAGAGCTTTTTATAGTTACATCTCAATTTTCTTAACTCTTTTTTGTATTCCATCATGATCCCCAAAGATGTTGTTGCAGACTCCATTATACTTAAAATGTTGCTGTGGCAAAGGGATCAAGTATAAGGGCCTGAAAGCTCCGCTGTGCTTCTGTACCCGTTGGAGCACTGCTCCATACCATTGTAGTCGGTTCTTCAGCCCCAAAGGGCATTTCCGTGTAAGCATGAGTTCTTTGACCTTTTCTTTTTTTTTAATTTATTTATTTTTTTTAATTAAATCTTTATTGTTCAGGTTACATTTGTTCCTCTTCCCCCCCCCCCCCCAAATCCCCCCCCCCCCCCCCCACTGGGCCTGGGGCTTTCAACAAAGGAATTTTGGAGACACGACCTTTCAGACCACGGCGTGTCTAAGGGACTGCAGGGTCCCGCCATCCACTGCAGACTCTGAGGCACGTCTATTTTCTCCTCTCACTGGTCTCACTGGATCCATCAGCCACGACCAAGGTCCCTGGCCACTTATCACTCTAGTCAAGGCTAGAGAATAAGTGTCACCCCACCCTGCTGGCAGGACAAGAGGGAGAAGGGTGTGGCTGTGGTGAGGGTGTGGCCAAGTGCTCTTCCCACACAGTCAGATCCTCTGCTGAGCAGGATGACTCTGCATCCGGATATGCCCACCAGGCCTCGGAGTTCCTGGAGAGGGGCCCGGGGAGGGGGCCCGGGGAGGGGTTCCAGGTCCAGCCTGCCTGTGGCCATGGAGGGGATGGCCAGAGTACCTTGACCTTGCGTCAGAGCCACACAGCTGACAGAGTGGAAGACCCAGGGCCTGACTTGTGCTTCTCCCTCAGCCCCCACCCTGAAGATCATCACAAGAACCCTGCACCCTCCGTCCTCCCTGCCAGTGACCACTGGGCCCAGCATGACCAGCCAGGAGACGCCTGATGCCAACCAACACCCTCGGTAAGGGGCGCACATCCCAGGACTTTGACACCTGGTGGATTCTCCTCTAGATGGGGGTGCGGAGGCGGGGGTTGGAAGGCAGGAGTGCTGATGATGAGGCTCACTGTGCATCACCGTCACCGTGTCCCCACAGGTCCCTGCTCAGCAGTGTCCACTTCCTGCTCCTCATATTCCTGAAGGTGCCCCTGTTTCTGAGCATGCTCAGTGCTGTCCTCTGGGTGAACAGGCCTCAGCGGGCAACTTGTGAGGAAACACAGTTTGGCTAAGACAACCTGCCACTGTCCCCGCCCATCCATGTCCTGTCCAGAGACACAGCCACTCGGGCTACAGAAGACAGAACCTCCACCCTGAACCTTACATCCCTTT
>NW_005368569.1:511415-516160 GCF_000412655.1 Myotis brandtii | reverse complement strand
GGATCAATAGGGCAGGGCGGGCGGAGGGAGCGGTTATGGTGCCCTCAGTCCCGTTCCCAGAGGCTCTGCTTCTCAGAACCCCAGGAACCGCTGCAAACCTCGGAGAGAAAGCTGCCTTCCAACTGATGCCAGACACTCCCGCTTCTCCCGTTTGGGTCCGAGTCCCCAGCGATTCGCCCGTATCTGGAGCTCAGAGTCTGAGACTCCCCCCTGACCGAAAACGACAACCGCGCTCTCAGCCACCAGCCCGCTTTGCGCGCGCACCTCCGCACCTGAGTTTTTTCCACACTGCGCCTCCTCTGAGCCTCGGTGTGCTGTTATTTTTCCTTCTAGTTGAAGAGTCTCTCCTCAGCCAGCCTTCCTGTGGTTCTGGGTGATGTCCGTTCCGTCTTTTAGTTGTATTTTTGAAGTGGTTGTTTGCGGCAGCAGTCTCCGGTGTTTACCTATGCCGCCATCTTGGTCCGTCAGCTCTGACCTTTTCCAATCATGACTATTTCTACTTGGATGAAACAAATTTTTATTAAATTCTTTATTTTCTGACCCACATTGAAAATTCCAGAAGGTCAATAAGAAAATTTTCTATTTAAATCCAAAATTTCCTCTAGGCAAAAGAATAATTGGCAATTAGTAAAATCCCTTGCAGTAAAGTGTAAATGAATCTAGTCCAATATCTGTCTGTTTCCTAAGCACTTTGGGGATTATTTAAATAGCCTTGCTGAGTTATTTTGATTTGTACTTCTCAAGATTTGTGAAAGTTGTTTTAGGTCAAAGGGGTAAACATTCTGGCTGTTGCCTCAGCCTCATTGGCTTAGATAATCAATTGTCTCTTACCATTGTTCAGATAAGATTTAAACATTTGTCCACATTAGGTTGGTATTACATAACAGTTCTTTGGAAATTATGTATGTAACACAATCATCAAACACTGTTTACAGAAGCATCCCCAAGAGTATGACATACTGTAGTTTAGACACTTTTGTGTTTGTCACTGACACTATATTCAAAATAACCTACTGCCTTCTGAAACCTTATTTTACCCCAACCCTTGGCTAATCTTTGCTTAGCATAAGCTGCTTTCCCCCCTCTAAAATGTAGATATCTATAATAATAAAATTGTAATATGCTAATTAGACCAGACGTCCTTCCGGATGACCTTCCAGAGGAAGCTGGGGCTGCCCAGTCCTAGGTGTCAGCTGATGGCCAGAAGGAAGCCCAGGTCCTGGGTGCCTGCCAACGGCCAGAGGGAAGCTCGGGTCCCAGGTGCTGGAGGGAAGCCGGTGCCGGCAGCTGGGGGAAGGAAGGCCTACTCTTGCACAAATTTTGTGCACCAGGCCTCTAGTTTGGTAATAAATTAATAAAAGGAAAGCCAAAAAATGATGACATATTAGAAGACCGTGTGGCTGTATGAATTTAGACCTAACCAAATCAACAGGGATTTTAATAATGACAGACCCTTAAAAAAATTTTATATATATATATATAGTGACAGACCTTTGGAGTTGGAACTGTCCTTAGTTATAGTTCCCAGCCAGAGGCATGAATTGCTCTATAACAATCTGGACATTGGTGGCTGTCTTTAATTTGTATATATCCTCAGAAACCTGTGATGTACTACTTCACAGGACAGTAACTGATGGTCAGTTCTTCCTTAGCTAAAAGAAAACGTGCCACCCCTGCAGCATCTTCTGAAGAAACACAAAAGTTAAATTCCTTTCCCACATGCCAGCCCTTGGGACAGTTACAGATAAGTGTTTATCACTTTCCCCTGTTTTCTCTCTACATCTTTTTTTGAAAATATATTTTGACTTTTTACAGAGAGGAGGGGAGAGGGATAGTTAGAAACATCGATGAGAGAGAAACATTGATTAGCTGCCTCCTGCACACCCCCTACTGGGGATGTGCCCACAACCAAGGTACATGCCCTTGACTGGAATCGAACCTGGGACCCTTCAGTCCTCAGGCCGATGCTCTATCCACTGAGCCAAACTGGTTAGGGCTCGCTCTACATCTTATCCTGCATGCTGATGAGTCCCAACTACTTCATGCTTCATTAGAACAGTGTCATGTCCCTTTCTGAGCTTAGTCACTGACCACTGGACACCTCTGTTTATACACTGTGTCCAGAAAGAATGTGGCCTGACTGGCGGAGTAGGGCATCAGCTTTGCTAGGCCCAATGAGGTTTTATGGACCTTACCTAAAATGCTTCTTGGCATTCTATATGACCAACTTTCAGGTTATAGTTAATACAGTTATGATTTATAGATTACAAATTTTATTCCTATCTTATGCATTTTATTTTTTAAATATATTTTTATTGATTTCAGAGAGGCAGGGAGAGGGAGAGAGAGAAACATCAATGATGAGAGAGAATCATTGATCAGCTGTCTCCTGCATGCCCCCTACTGGGGATCGAGCCCGCAACCTGGGCATTTGCCCTTGATGGAATCGAACCTGGGACCCTCCAGTCCACAGGCCAATGCTCTATCCACTCAGCCAAACCAGCTAGGGCTTATGCATTTATTTTTAACCCCACAACAGAACTTTAAATTCCATCCTGTTGGGTTTAGTCTATACTCAGTTTGTCATCCATTACATTAGGCATCCCTTCCTCATTCAGGTCATCCACAACTTCTATGAGTATTCTGCTGCATGCTTATCCAAGTCACACAGGCATCCTGAATTTGCTGGGCTAGATTTGGGGGTTGGAGCAAGCCCCCTATCAGCCTCTTCTGGGGTCCCTGCTCATCAGCCCCCCCTTGAGCCTGGTCTGTAACAAGCCTCAATCCCACCTACATTTCACTTTCTTATCTATAATGTGAATTTTCAAATGCCTTGTTGAAATCTACATTTGCTATGTCTGCACTAACCTCCTATCTGGTATTCCTGCAAAAAAGAAACTGTAAATGTGGTGCCATCTTTTCCAACTGGTCATATTATAGAATTTCACCTAGGGCTGATGAAGTTCACTGGCCTGTAGTTTTCAACTTCATCTTCTGTCCTGTGAGAATTCAGACCCTGCTTGACCTTTTATGGCTTTACAACACTGCCTGCTCTTCCCAGATTTCCCGAGGTATAATTCTTAATGGGTTTTCACTCCCATTATTCCTTTTGAACCTTACATCCAGGTTGGCATATAGGTCTGAGACAGGCCAGTAAGCCAGGACAAGTGGAATGTGGAAACTGAAAAAGGTAGTTGAACAAACTGGCAGGACAATTTACAGCAGATACCTCCCTAGAGATAACATCTAGGCCTCAGTTGTATTTCAGCTGCAGGCTCAGAAAAGCAGCAAAACCAGGTGGGTGACACCAGGACCAGCTGCAATGACTAATGACCCCTTGCCCTGACACTGACCAATCAGTGGAGACCACGACCCTGAAGGAGCATGCCTAGAAAACTGACGAATATTCTGCTGAAACCCATCCTTGAAATCTCCCCTAATATTCCCGCCTTTAAGAAAGAGATGAAAACCTCAAGATAAAGGACCCAGTGCTTGCTTGCTCCTTGAATGCCCCTACCATTCCGTTTCCCTTCCCTCTCTTCATTCCCCAAAGGCACGTATCCTAAATTCTAAGGAACCGCATGAGACTTGCAACCAGGGGAGCATTGTGCAACAGCAGCTCATCCCCGGCTAACCCCTTAACCTGTTCCCCAGTATCCCTTTTCTCTGACTTCCCAGAGAGCTAAGGCTCTCCTGTTGCTTCGTCTATGCCAGCGGTTCTCAACCTGTGGGTCGCGACCCCTTTGGGGGTCGAACGACCCTTTCACAGGGGTCGCCTAAGACCATCGGAAAACACATATATAATTACATATTGTTTTTGTGATTAATCACTATGCTTTAATTATGTTCAATTTGTAACAATGAAATTGGAGGTCACCACAACATGAGGAACTGTATTAAAGGGTCAAGGCATTAGGAAGGTTGAGAACCACTGCTATAATCCATTTGGCAGAGCCAGGATCAGAATCCTACCCATCTGAAACCCACGTAGGTGGCTGCTTTTCTGCTATATCCCACTTCCTTGTGATATTTAAAAACACCTTGTAAAGTGAGCCTGTTTCCACAGAGTCCTCAGGTGGTGGCCACACCTAAATTTGATAGGTAAAATGTATTTTTTCTCTCCTTTTCTTCCATTATCCTCTTCGTTCCCCTTTCTCTTCCCTATCCCTTCCCCTTTCACATCTCTTCCTTTTTCTCCCACCCCCACCTCCAAGAAAGGAAATGAAAGCCGCCAAATGCTGGCTTCCTGATAATATTTTTTTAACCTGTTTATAAAGTAAACAAGTGTATTGTCAACTGCGGTGAAGACTATCGCCTCACAATCTTAATAGGGTCAGTGGAGGAGGGGGCGAAAGAAGGGATATTTATGAGAATTTGGGGGTCAGGTTTAAGGCTCATCTTTCCATGCCGGGCTTGATTAGGATTAGGCAAACTCCTGATATAACCGGTCAATATCTGTGAATAAGATGGCAAGGACCGGGTCGCTATCTTCTAGCGTGGAGTTCTTCGGGGGGTTTCTTAAGCTTTGTGAACTTCAGGTTCCTCGTCTGTAAACGGGTTAGATTCGATTGAGGGAGAAAATGTGACTCTGGCACACAAGTAAGAGCTAGATAAACGGTGCAATGTAGGTATTCTTCTCATTCCAAAACCTGGGCCTCTCGTGTCTGTCCATCGGGCTGCCTCGGCCTCCGACGGTGCGGGGAGCGGCCAGCGCGAGGACCCGGGGAGGGTGCTGCTGCTCCGCT
>NW_005368569.1:504395-510632 GCF_000412655.1 Myotis brandtii | reverse complement strand
CTCTCCCCTGCCGCCTGGACAGCCGGGGAGTGGCCCGGTCCCTCCGCCCGAGGCTGGGGGTTGCCCCCTTGCAGAGCCCAGTGATGCTGGCATGGCTGGCATGGGGAGGTCCGGTGTATTCCTTAGTCACTTGGCCGCAGCATCAACGCTTTCCTTCAAATGTTCCCGACTCCCGCGCTCGGAACCTCACCTCCAGGTTCACCAGACGTGAGCGGGGAGTGGGGCGTGAGTACGCGAGGAAGTCAGGGGGAGCAGGCGGGGAACAAGGTGGCGTGGGGTCGGGCAGATGGTACAGGAGTCGCCCCTCGATTTCCATGCGAAGTTAGTTGAAGGGACTCTGCACGGAACAGCTGGCCTCGGAGTCTTCGTCCAGAGACTTCACTGCCTTATTCCAGCCCTCGCTGCTGGGTTACCTGGGTCGGGGCCCTGAACGTCTCTGGTTTCCATCTCATCCTGCAAGTGGGGGAGTTGGACGGGGTTCGCTCATAGGGCAAAAACCCATTTGTTGAGTGAGAGCCGTGGGCCGGCACCGGGCAGCACAGAGAGCTGTCAGACAGGACAAGAGTCTCTGTCCGGGGAGACACAGATGTGTTGGTGATTGCACTCTACCAGCGAGGCCTAGGCAGATTCTCGTGGGAGCATCACACTGCTTGGTGCTGTTTTGAAAGAGGGTGATTTGTGATTTGGGGGGGGGGGTCAGGTGTTTTGAAGGATAAGTGTCACCATGCAGGGGTGCAGAGGTGACCAGAAGGTGTGGGGGCCCCTGGCTGGTTTGGCTCAGTGGATAGAGCATTGGTCTGGGAACTGAAAGGTCCAGGTTCGATTCCTGTCAGGGGCCCATGCCCCGGGTTGTGGGCTCGGTCCCCAGTGGGGGGCTTGCAGGAGGCAGCCGATCAATGGTTCTCTCTCATCATTGGTGTTTCTATCTCTCTTTCCCTCTTCCTTCCTCTTTGAAATCAATAAAAATAAATTTTAAAAAAGGTGTGGGGGTTTTGGAGCTTTCGGAAGCTCTTTGTGTGAGATGACTGCAGTGGTGTATTGGGGGTAGATTGTGGAAGGCTGAGGAGCTGATGCTTTTCTCCTGGAGGCCTCTGATTGTCAAGGACCTTTTATTTCACCTCCTTCCCTCCCTTAATCCTGGTGGGAATCCCTTCCAGGAGGGGAGCAGATGGTCTTCTGTAGGTGAGGACCATTGCACTGGATGAGAGAGGACCCTTAGAGATCTTCAAGAAGTAGGGTATCAAGGCACTCGATCTGGGCTGTAGAAAGGGAATTCTGGCAGCCGAGTAGCAGGTGGCTCACCGTGAGCAGGTACTCGAGTCAGGCTGACAGTACCTGCTGGGTACCACGTGGTCCCGATGGAGGGCCTGAGTAAGGCAGTGGCGTTGGGGATGGGGAAGGAGACTTTTGATCTGTGGAATGCCTTTCAGTTCTCCTGTAGGTTCATATTATTAAATCTTAGGGGTGCTTAGTGATATTCCTTGGTGGTGGTGGTTCTTGATGTTAAGGTTTGTTTTTTGGAGGGGAGTGGTTGTTAGTTGGCTGGAGGGGGATGAGGAAGTGCTTGGTAATTACTGAGATTGTGCTTAAGAGTTTTGCGTAGGTCTGTAATTATTTTCATTAGTTTCCTAGCCATCAGGATGCTTATGAAAGAGATATACTAAAATGAAAAGTGAAGAATAGCTTCCGTTCTTCATCATTGTGACGCAGGATCAGACTTTTTTTTTAGTTAAGAGTTCCTGTGTTTTAAGGTTAATTATATTTGGAAGATTGCTTGCGTTTCTTGTGGTAAAAGTTTATTTTGTGAGCAACTAGCTCCACCTTTTACTTTCAGTTCTCCAAATGCATGTCTTATAAATTGTAGATAGGGCCTGTGGACCTGCTCTAGTCCTTCCCTTGTGAAATAAGGGCAACTGCAATAGAATGTCATTTTAGATGTTGGGATTTGCCACCTTTATCACCCCTCCCCACACCAACCACTCTTAAAGCAAAGCCTGCTGTGTTTATGAATGCAGGTGAGAGACCTCAATAGCAGGCTTTGCAGGAAATTCTTAGTTCTTAGTGTGAATGTCAAGACTCCTCATCCCTGCCTATAGTAAACAGTACACTTTGTCTTATACCCATTATTTGTAGGTGAAGATGGTTCTGGGAAAACAACCCTCATGACTAAACTACAAGGAGCTGAGCATGGCAAAAAAGGAAGAGGCCTAGAGTATCTCTACCTCAGCGTCCATGACGAGGACCGAGATGGTGAGTGAAGCGTTGGTCCGTGGTGAGGGTTGCATGCAGGGCTCTGACACCTTGGTTGCAGCTCCTGCAACATGGCTAGGCATTCTCGATTTTCTGTTTAGTTCTGTCAACCAGTGGTCGTGTTGCCAAGTCAACGCCAACAGGAATCCCCAATTTGGGGTGTGGTGAAGAAGGAAACTTTATTTAGTGCAAAAAAGCTTAATTGTGAAAACAGCACAGCTACGGAACAGCTTAATAGTGTTAACATCTCAGTTAGGGAGCAGCGCCTGGCTTTGAGGAAGCCCTGGGGCAAGGCCTCTCTTTCACTAGGCAGCTTAGCTCTGCTCCACCTATTTGCTCTGCTCTGCTCTAGTGAAACATCTTCAGTGGGAAACACAGTCTTCTGTCTTCATTAAAAAGGGAAGTGCACTTCCCAAGATAGAGGGGAGCTGACTTATATAGACAGAAGTCCCTGTCCCTAGGCCCTGATTGGTCAGTGAAGATGCTGATGGGGATTTAGTTGTGTAGCTCCTATTGAACTGGGCAAGTTTCAGCCCTGTTGGCTGTTACAGGATTCCAGGAACTCCTCTGTAAGGGCTGGCTCAGATGGCAGAAACACAGTGCAGACAGGCAGTCAGTGTAGGAGGCAGGCAGCTTGGTGCAGGCTTCTCCCTGAAGCGTGGTTTGCATGAGAGGCCCCGGTTTAGAAATGGCAGCTAGGCCCTGTTTTTTTGTGTGTGTTTTTAATTTGAGCCCAGTAGCCACCAGGAACCCTTCTTAGTAGGTATATTCTTTCTTGGAGAATAATTCACAGGGGAATCGATGAAGTGTATGTCTTTATAGGACTTGACTCACTTTTCTTTTTAGAGTATGTTAGTGAAAATTGGGAATAGGGCTGTCAGCTGCTGCTCTGGGTAACCCTCACTTACAAGGAGACACTGAAGGTAGTTCCAGATGTACATAAAGGTAATAAGATGTTTTTAAAAGCTCTGAACTTTTCTATGAGAGAAACGCATGGCAGACTGATCCATTGTTACTCTACCTGGTTCTAGTGGAGGATCTGAAATGGGTGTGGTTCAGAATGTAATAGTTCAACAAATATTCACAGGAGACTCTTCTGAGTCTCTTTGTGACAGTGTAAAAATGCTAATTTCCTGTGTTTCTTTCAGTGGAAAGAATAGGAGCTCATATGTGATAATACTCTCTTTTAATTCCTCATTTCAAGAATGTGGATAGTAATAGTTTCTACCTACAGAGTAGTTGGGTTGATTAATAGTGCATGGTAAGCACTTTTATAAGGATTAGATATCATTTTACCACTTGAAAAAGTATATATTTATATTGATTTCAGTGAGGAAGGGAGAGGAAGAGAGAGATAGAAACAGTGATCGGCTGCCTCCTGCATGTGTCCTATTGGGGATCAAGCCCGAAATGTGGGCATGTACCCTTGGCCGGAATCGAACCTGGGACCTTTCAGTCTGCAGGCCGACACTCTATCCACTGAGCCAAACCAGCTAGGACTCATTTTATAATTCTTTCTTGTAAGTATAATTATGGCCAGAACCGGTTTGGCTCAGTGGATAGAGCGTCGGTCTGCGGACTGAAAGGTCCCAGGTTCGATTCCGGTCAAGGGCATGTACCTGGGTTGCGGGCACATCCTCAGTAGGAGGTGTGCAGGAGGCAGCTGATCGATGTTTCTCTCTCATCGATGTTTCTAACTCTCTATCTCTCTCCCTTCCACTCTGTAAAAAATGAATAAAACATATTTAAAAAAAAAAAAGTATAATTATGAGCTGGATTGGAGTAATGGTTTTTGGTTACCATTACTCAGTTGCCTCCTTTATAAACTTAGGCTTTAGGGTTGGGGCCGTAGGGAGATGGTACAGGAGTCACTCCTATACTGTTATTTATTTTAATGGCTCTAAAATAATTATTGGTGTCTAGGTCTTTTTATTTATAGGAAAGTTATGTAGTTAAGGATGAAATATAGTCATTAAATTACTTTTTTTATACATATATTTTTATTCATTTCAGAGAGGAAGGGAGAGGGAGGGAGAGAGAGATAGAAACATCAGTGATGAGAGAGAATCGTTGATCGGCTGCCTCCTGTACACCCCCTACTGGGGATTGAGCCTGTAGCCTGGGCATGTACCCTGACCAGGAATCAAACTGTGACCTCCTGGTTCATAGGTCGATGCTCAACCACTGAACCACACCAGCCGGGCTAAATTACTTTCTTTATGTTTTCCTTTACCCACTTAAACAGTAAGGATCATGATATAAGGGCGATTATATATAAGAGGGCAGATCTCACCACCTCTGGCCCTCTATTTCCTTATTGCTAAAATGAAGAAGCTGGACTCAGGTCCTTTCCAGTATGATAATTCTTTGATCTCCAAGAGTCATTATTAGTAAGAGGGCTCGGGTAAGGATTGCTTGTTAAAGCTTGGAGAACTGCGCTGTGTTAATGGTAACTTACTGGTAATCTTAGAACTCCAGGGACTTATTCCTCCTCCTCCTCCCCAGTTTCCTTTGCCATGCTGAAAATTCCCTGAAGGATGTGACAGAAAGGTTGAAGGTAGACCCGGTGCTGAGGATTCTCCTTGTGTAAAAAGGACAGAGACATTCAGGTGCCATTTAGGCCGAATGGAATCGGCGTGAGTAGGACAACTGAGCCAGGCCTAGAGGGTCTCATGTGTCTGAGTCTTTTGCTTCCTGTCTTTGTTGGGCAGCATGGTTATTGTGAAAAGAAACTGGGCATTGGAGCCACACAGAACCGGTTCAGAAACCCATATAGTCACTAGTTGTGACTGACTGAACCACTCTGCACCTCAGTTTCCTCATTTTTAGAATTGGGTAATATATGTTTTGTAGGTTGACAGGATGAGAGGTGGTATGTATCACATGTAACTCAGAGCTTAAGACACAGTGGTATCTATAGTGCCTTTTGAAAAACATGGTGCAGATACTCTGTGACTCCAAGGCCTCCTGTTTCAAGATGGCACAAGCATATTTCATGCCAACACATCATATTAACCATATTCATTTGCCTTTGAGTTGAAGTACATGTTAACTTTATTTCAGATTCCTTAAAAACTTTTTGGTCTTTGCATTTATGGGATTTTTTCTAGGCCACCTATTTGCAGGTTCCTCTTTGAATCTGTGGTTAACTATATATCTTTCAGCTGTAGGCTTTTTATTATTATTATGTGATGAGACTAGGTTATAAATATAGCTTGTTCCTGGTTTGTGGTAGGACATGACATGTCAAAGGACCACTGCCTTCAGGGTTGGGGGCATTTGTTTAACTCCACATGGGATGTGTATGATCTGCATGCATATGGGTGAGTTACGTGTAGTGGGCAGTGGGAAGAGAGACTGAAAAAAGGAACTGCCTGGTAAGGGGCAGGCTTTAAAATTTGTGGCCTTTATATACAAAGAAATTTTTTTTTGAAGAAATTCACATAACCCAGTCCAAAACTGCTATCTAAAATGTATTAGAGTTTTGATACCCCTGAAACAAATGCAAAATAATATTGAATGTAAACTGTAATTGAAAAATAAAATGTATTAGAGTTTTGAAAGTTTAGCTAGATGTAGATACCTTATTATACTGTTGAAATAAAGTCAGGATAATAAGTATTTTTTACAGTATGTTGATTATACAAGAAAAGGTAGTTAACAGCAGACAGATTTTTAAGATGTATGTTGGAATTTATTGGGAAATACGTTTAATGACATTATATTTTGATCGTAGGAGTTCTTCCTCGATGCACTTTTTTTTTCCCCTCGATGCACTTTTGAAAAAAAATTTTTTCCTTAAACACGGTGACAACTTTTTTTAGATATATTATCAATTTGGAGAATTATCTTTATAATTTGGTCATCCAGTTATGATTTTGGAAATATGTTTCATTAAATGTCAGCACATGCACGTTGTGTGAATGTTTTTAACTTTTTATTAATGGAAAACAAAAAGTATCTATCTATATATAATCTTTTACATAT
>NW_005368569.1:498403-504368 GCF_000412655.1 Myotis brandtii | reverse complement strand
CAAAGTGTCCCCTCAGGAGTTCGACCAGGAGACCGGGCATTTGATCGCTCATTATGACGTGCGCTGACCACAAAGGAGTGGTGTGGAACATGGCAGGGTTCTGAGGGAGCGAGGGAAGGAGGAGGCGGGGAACCGCATGGTGGTGGCACGTGGGTGGTGAGGGAAGGGGGAGGCGGGAACCTGATCGGCCCTGACTGCTGGCCAGGCCTAGGCACCCTAACCCTGCAAGAATTTTGTGCACTGGGCCTCTAGTATACAATATAGAGAGAGACTAGTATGGACCCCAATTTACTTATTATTTGTCTTCAATAGTTACCAGTTCTTTATGAATTTTATTTTAACTACTAGAGACCTGGTGCACAGATTGTGCACTGGTGGGTTCCCTCAGCCTAACCTGCAGGGATCGGGCCGAAACCCTCTCTCTGACATCCCCTGAGGGGTCCCAGGTTGCACGGGGAGGTTCTCAGGTGATGCACCCCGGAATCAAGCTCCCTCCTCTCTGGTTCCATGTGCGTCACCCGAGGACCACAGCTGCCAGATCATTGCACCTCAGCAGCTCCTGCGTTGAGTGTCTGCCCCCTCGTGGTCATTGCGTGTCATAGCTACCGGTCAGATGGTCGCTTAGGTTTCTACTTAGAATAATAAAAGCATAATATGCTAATTAGACCGGACAGCTGAACGACCTTCCAGACAAAGCTGTGGCTGCGAGGGCCAAGCCCCTTGCATGAATTTCATGCATCAGGCCTCTAGTATATATAGATTATTCTCACCCTTTTTTTCCTTCACTTAAAATTGGATTATTATGAAGCAAATTTCAGGCGTGTCATTACATCTGCAAATACTTCCATATGTATGTCTAAAAGATAAGGATTTTAGCCCTAGCTGGTTTGGCTCAGTGGATAAAGCTTTGGCCTGCGGACCGAAGGGTCCCAGGTTCGATTTCATTCAAGGGCACATACCTTGGTTACAGGCTCCTCCCTGGCCCAGGCCCTGGTCGGGGCGCATGCAGGAGGCATCTAATCGATGTATTTCTTTCACATCGATATTTTTCTCTTTCTTTCCCTCTCTCTTCCACTCTCTCTAAGAATCAATGGAAAAATATCCTCGGGTGAGGATTGAAAATGTAAAAAATAAATAAAAGATAAGGATTTTTATTTTTATATATTTTATTGGTTTTTTACAGAGAGGAAGGGAGAGGGATAGAGAGTTAGAAACATCAATGAGAGAGAAACATTGATCAGCTGCCTCCTGCACACCTCCCACTGGGGATGTGCCCGCAACCAAGGTACGTGCCCTTGACCGGAATCGAACCTGGGACCTTTCGGTTTGCAGGCCGATGCTCTATCCACTGAGCCAAACCGGTTAGGGCAAAAGATAAGGATTTTTAAAAATGACCATATTATTGTTGTATCAAAAATAATTGTAATTCTTTAAATCATCAAGGTATCCAGTGATTCACATCTCAAATTTATATAAGTAATGATTTTATCTTAGCATTTAAATACAAAGGTGTCCTGTCTCTTTGGCACCCTTCGTAATATGTGAACGTACTGCTTAGTGTGACTGACACAAAAAAAGTGTGTTTAACCACAGGCTCAGCAGCTTAGCTTGCTCCCTCACAGATTGCTGATGTTTTAAGGAGAATAGGTTATTTAGACTATGGAACAGTTGACCAGTAGCCTTTATTTATTAGTATCTTTTAATTCTTATTGAAAGCTAAAGTGTGGAATCTTTTTATAATGTGGACACAATAAGTTAGAGTAGTTTAAAAAGTTTAAAGTTTAGACAGGTCCCTAGGCATCTTGACCAAGAGTTGCTGTCCACTGAGCACTTGGGCCTTTTCTGGTTAAGCATCTATTTGTGTTCTGTGTGGAATTTTGTGACTGTCACCTTCCAGTTGTTTTCTGGTGTGGCTCTTCTTTCAGCTGTGCTGGTGGTCATTGTCAGGTAGTAACTTAGCTTCACTTCCTTTCTTAGATCACACACGCTGTAACGTGTGGATTCTGGATGGAGACCTATACCACAAAGGCCTGCTGAAGTTTGCAGTTTCTGCTGAATCCTTGCCGGAGACCCTGGTCATTTTTGTTGCAGACATGTCTAGGCCTTGGGCTGTGATGGAATCTCTGCAGAAATGGGCTAGTGTTTTACGTGAGCACATAGATAAAATGAAAATTCCACCAGAAGAAATGAGGGAGCTGGAACGGAAGTGTAAGTAAAATAAGGTTTTCTTAATGGGAAAATTCAGTGGTCTCTTTGGGTGGTTCCAACCACCTTTCTTTTGACAATGTTGAGAGGCTACAAAGCTTCCCTTTCAGAGTGCTTGTGTTTTGTTTGCACCATTACAGTTGCTTCTATAAAATCAGTAGTCAAAAAGTAGTCAAAGCAGCCCTGGCCGGCACGGTTCAGTGGTTAGAGCATCGGCCCATGCACCAGAGGGTCACAGGCTCGATTCCAGACAAGGGCCTGTACCTGGCTTGTGGGTTCGTTCCCTGCTCCCAGTTGGGTGTGTGAGGGAGGCAACCAACTGATGTGTCTCTCTCACATCAATGTTTCTCTCTCTTTCTCCCCCCTTCCTCCCCCCCTCCACTCTCTCTAAAAATTAGTGGAAAAAATATCCTCGGTTGAGGATTTAAAAAAGTATTTAAAGCAGTTTTTATATCAAGTGTCACAGTTGAAGAATATTAATGAACCAATATTTTGTATTATCTTCATTGGTTCTCTTTAAAATAAGGGTTTCCCTTTCCCCCCCAACTGTGATCAGTTCTGTGCATCTTTTTATATTTCTATTACTCTCTGCCTGCAGAGTTAGCATCAGTGGTATGGGGACTTACTGTGATCCCTGCAGCTTGAGTCCTTTGCCTGGGATTCCATTGAGGCCCTATGGACCCTCTTATTGGCAGGCTTAAAGGAAGCCCACAGACACATCTTTCACTCCTACCTTAGTTCATTTTGGGATCCAGCAAATATGATTTTAGTTCATATAAATAGGAAGGATGTTTTTTGTCATTAAAACGAAAGGCTATTTTAAAACTAAGGATATCCCAGTCCTTTTGAGAACAAAGAACTTTCAAATTAAAGGAAGTTTTTTTTGTGTTTTTTTCCCCCCTCTCTTTAATGTGGTTCAGAAGCTTGTTTTTCTTTTCCCTTGCTTCTGTGCAGTTACATCAGCTTCTGTCCACTTGCCAGGAAAATGGGAGGGGCAGGGGCAGGGACTGGAGCTGTGGTGGCTGCAGCGGCAGCAGCAGTCTTGGCCAAGGCAGGCTTGGCTCAGCTTGGCTTATTTCCACAGGATGACATCATTCCCTTTAGTGAATTAATGAGGGCTTCTGGGGCATGGCACACGGGATCTTCACACTTCCTGGCAGAAGGGTTCAGAATGTTGGTGTGCTTTTCAAATGGTATTTCTGGCTATGTGTCTTCCTGTCCTAACTTCCTAACTTGCTCCTGTCCCACATTAGCTTAAATAGGGAGTTTGTATCTAATCTTTGGTTTGCTGTGTTTATGTGTGCTGCAGTGATTGGTATGCAGCTCAGCTCATCTGTCTCCAGCCACTGACCTTTCTAGATAAAGCCTCTTTTCCCCCTGAAATAGAGATCCTAAAGACAACTTCTCAGAATAGTTCTGAGGCTGAAAAGCAGTTTTTCTTTCACTGCATGTTTAGCATCGTGCCTAGATTAGTGGGTTAATGCACTAACAAATTCAGTTTCCGAACCTGTTTTCTTAGAGTTATATGTAACTTTGTAGATTGATTTGTTAAAACAGAAAAAAAATAAATAAATAGAGATCAAGCCAAAGATATTGTTCCTTCCAGACAGGGAAAGTGTCCTTTTTGTGTCAGGTCTGGTCTAGGTGTTGGGGGTGCATACAGCAGACTAGATGCCTGTTCCTTGGGAGCTTGTGTTCCCATGACAGTGACACACTAAATTTTGTGTTCTTAGTCGATGATGTCTGTCACTTAGGATTCAGCTGCATGTGACACAAAACCCAAAGTAACAGTGGCTTAAACAAGACTGAGGTTTATTTCTCTCTCATGTAAATGACATCCAGAGGTAGGCAGGTCAGGCCTGGAAAGCAGCTCTAAGAAGACAGGTCAAGGACCCTGGTTCCTTTTGGCTTTTTGCTTTGTCATCTCGAGGGTGTGGTTCTCTTCCTCTTGACAACTAGAGCTCTAACCCTCACATCCCTGTTCCAGACAGCAGGATGGAGGAAGAGGAAAGAAGGGCTGAAGGGCTGTGCCTGTAGTCTATGTGACCATGTGTTCTAAGTATCAGGGTTCGATTCATTTATAAGGAAGAAGAAGAGAGAGGACACTGGAAGGCAACAAGTAATTGCTGGAACCAATCCATGCCTCATGACTCTGGTCAATCTTCTGAGGACCTCTCGTTTTCACCACCCCTCCTCTGCATGGTGAAGGAGTATCTTTGTTACTGCTGGTTTTAGGTTACATTTTAATAAAGCGGTTGTCTATCCTTTTGCTCAGAGGACTCACGCTTTCCAGATTAATGGGACTTTAAGTATTGTAATTTTATGAGCGAAGGGTTGTTACCCAACCTAGTTTCCAATCCAGCACCAGTCTTCTGCCTGCTGAGTTTGGAAAGCTGTTCCATGGCCAGCCACTGTCTTGCAGAATTAGGTTCTCCATTGGTCCTGAATCTGTGGCCGCTGTTTGGCTGCAGGACCCATCTGAGCGAGGGGAAGGGCAGAGCAAACCCCCAGAGCCGCCAGAAGATTGTGCTTGTGTGTAGATTAGTCTTTCCTGCTTTATGCCTGGGGGTTCCCTTGCTTATCAAGTAGAGCAGGGGTGGGGAACTTTCTGCCAAGGGCCGTTTGGATTTTTTTCTTAAATATATTTTTTATTGATTTCAGAGAGCAAGGGAGAGGGGGAGAGAGAAACATCAATGATGAGAGAGAATCATTGATCGGCTGCCTCCTGCACACATGCACAGGGGATCGAGCCCGCAACCTGGGCATGTGCCCTGATGCGGAATTGAACTGGTGGCCTCTTGGTTCATGGGTCGATGCTCAACTGCTGAGCTTCACCGGCCAGTCCAGGGGAATGTTTTTGCTGCTCTGAAGTTATAATGCTCAAACTGAATATGTCAGAATTGGCATTTTGTATCATCATCCCCAAATCCCTAATATTGCAGTAGGATGCAATTAGGAAATTTGTCACAATTCTTTTTGTTTTGTGCTTGTTCCTACCTTTTTTCAGTGTTCTAAAGCTGGCATGTATCTCTCTGTGTGTAATTTTCTTTTCCTTTTTCACCTATAGTTATGAAAGATTTTCAAGACTATATTGAACCAGAAGAAGGTTGTCAAGGTTCCCCACAGAGAAGAGGGCCTCTGACCTCGGGTCCTGATGAAGAAAATGTTGCCCTGCCTCTTGGTGACAATGTGCTGACTCATAATCTGGGGATCCCAGTGTTGGTGGTGTGCACAAAGGTGTGTGCCAGGGAGCTGCAAACTTGACTTGATTTGGCCAGTGAACAGTCACCATCTGAAAGAAACTGGGAAGCTTTAATTAGGCGTCTTCCCAAGGGAGAGTTGGGCTAATTCAGGATTCATTAAGGTACATTGAATATGTCAGCATAGAAAATGTCATTTAAACATTGTTGCTGGAAACATGACATAACTCAGTTTGCTCATAGCCTGGGTTGATCTCTCCATGAAGCACTGTCAATTTATTGAGTGATTCAAACTTAGAACTAAAAACAGTTTTCAGCCCTAACCGGTTTGGCTCAGTGGGTAGAGCGTCGGCCTGAGGACTCAAGGGTCCCAGGTTCGATTCTGGTCAAGGGCATGTACCTCGGTTTCGGGCACATCCCCAGTTGGGGGTGTGCAAGAGGCAGCTGGTCAATGTTTCTCTCTCATCGATGTTTCTAACTTCTCTATCCCTCTCCCTTCCTCTCTGTAAAAAATCAATAAAATATATTTTAAAAAATAATAATAAAATAAAATAAAAACA
>NW_005368569.1:420688-496359 GCF_000412655.1 Myotis brandtii | reverse complement strand
TCTCCCTTCCTCTCTGTAAAAAATCAATAAAATATATTTTAAAAAATAATAATAAAATAAAATAAAAACAGTTTTCATAAGGCTTTGTAAAGTTGTTCATCTAGCCCAAACTAATGTTGAAAAATATATATGGAAGAGCAGAATTCTTTTGGGCTTTGGTCTGTACAGTCTATTCTTGAGATGAATAAAATATATTTTAAAAAATAATAATAAAATAAAATAAAAACAGTTTTCATAAGGCTTTGTAAACCAGTTCATCTAGCCCAAACTAATGTTGAAAAATATATATGGAAGAGCAGAATTCTTTTGGGCTTTGGTCTGTACAGTCTATTGGACTTGAGATGATTTTCAGAAAGGAACATAAGCCTATGAAAAGAAGGAAGGGAACTTGAAATTTCAGTTTCTTTTATCCTGCAGAATGATGAAGTGGGAATAGAAATTAAGTTCAGTTATAGAGTAACAAAGTTGTGTCTCTTACAAAATAAAAAGGAGTGGCTTTAAAACATTTTGAGTTTCAAAAGTACTTCATTCCCAGTCAGAGCCACTGTGTTGCCCAACTATAGGGAGTACCTTTTGCGTCGGGTTCTGCAAGAATGGAGCCCTATGGAATGTGCAGTGCCCAGCCATGCCCAGTAGGCCTGTTTCTTGATGTGACCTTGTTTGATTCTTGGAACCTTAGTGAGGTGATCAGGGTTCTTATATTCCCACTTTACAGATATGGAAACTGAGGTCCAGGATAAAAGAAAAAATATTCAGTTGCTTTTTTTCTTTAAAGAATTTTTATATATGTTTTTATTGATTTTAGAGAAGGGGGGAGGAAGAGGGAGAGATAGAAACATTGATTGGCTGCCTCCTGCACACGCCCTTCTGGAGATCGAACTGGCGACCTCTTGATGCATGGATCAATGCTCAACCCCTGAACCATACCGGCTGGGCTGTCCAATTGCCTTTCACTCTTGTCTGTCTAATTAATGCTTGGACTTTTGCCTGTGGCTTTCTTTGGAGCTGTGATACTTTACTCTTGAAGAAGACACTCATTTTTCTTTCTGTCTCCCCTGCAGTGCGATGCCGTGAGTGTCCTGGAGAAGGAGCATGATTACAGGGACGAGCACTTCGACTTTATCCAGTCACATCTACGGAGGTTCTGCCTCCAGTGTATCCTTGGGGTGCTGCTTTGGGGCCCGGGGGCATCTTCAAGGAGATAAGTACTTCCTGAATCCAGAAAGATCCTGCCAGGGAGATAATGTATACATCTTTTTACTAGTTTTGTATATTACTATGTTAGAATTTGAGATTTAAGAATTTTTGCCTATATTTGATCACTTATATTTTTAATGCTGTATATTTGATAGGCTTTTATATTTAAGAAGGAAGCTGATGTTTGATTTTATTACCAAGATACTTTTATCATATCTTGGAAAGCTTTTTAAACTTTGCTTCTTTTGCAGAAAGGGTTAATTACCCAACACTATTGTTTTAGATGCTACAAGTGTTTTGTGCTGTCCATGAGAAAGATGCTGTGTCAGTAGTTCCTTGAATCCAGTATCTATAAAAATCCAATAGCAGTTGGTGCCATAGATCCACTCCCTAGGGTGGGAGTGAGGGATACGTTCCTATCACTTCCTTTGGACTCTTTAGCTTGTCCAGTTCAGTAGTGGTTACCAGTACATGTAGGTACCCATCTCATAAACGTGCTTAATGATAAACTTAATCACATGTGAGCATCTGCGTGGGAAAGAATCTATACCTTGGATATACTGAGGGTGTTTTCCTGGGCTAGCTTCAGAGCTATTAACTTGACTGCTAAGAAGCAATCTTAATGGGTCAGAAAACAAGTTTACATGTTAAAAAAGGAACTGCATGGCCCACTAGCAACATACTCTTTACTTTTGACCTGGTTTGTCTGCTATTATTATCCTTTTAGTTTTTTAAAATTTCAACGCTTTTCTATTGATTATGTATTAATCAAAAACTGGTCAACCTATGGGTAGTATTGTGAGGATTGTGCTTGTGTGTGTTTGCTTCTGTTTCCTGTAGTGAATTGATTTTCCTTAAGCAGATTGCTTAGATGGAGCTGCCTTGATTTACACATCAGTGAAGGAAGAAAAAAACCTTGACTTGTTGTATAAGTACATCGTTCATAAAACGTATGGTTTCCACTTTACCACGCCTGCCTTAGTTGTGGAAAAGGATGCAGTTTTTATGTGAGTTCTTTGTAGGTGATGCTTTCAAATTCTTTACTGTACATTTGCTCTTTACTTTTTATCTTTCCAAGTAAGGTGCCTTCTGTCTTACACAGCCAGCTTTCTGCCGCCTTGGGGCAAGGTGCTTGGGCTGGACCTCACAGGTGATAGGTACACCCACATTTCCCTCTCCGCTCCTTCCCAGATTACTTGCCATTCTGCCTCCAGTCTGAGAGAAGTGGGTAGTGTGAGGTCACGGGTGCTGCCTTTCGTCCTTGAGAGCAAGTTGCCAAAACTGAAGCCAGCCATTTTTGCCACTTATTGTCTACTCTGGTAAAATACTAGCTGAGGGAGGGAGTTGAAGTAGAGGGAATTGGCGCTTTGGGGATCCTCAATGTTTTCTGTCGAAGCATCTGGTTTCTCTCTGGTCATCAGCAGGCATCCCTGTCAGCATGGGCTTCGGCTATACTGCCTGCTTAGTGTGTTTCCAGCATTTCACATTTTGGGAGCCTCTGGACAGGGATTGGGGTACCTGTTTGCCCGAGTTTGTGTCTTTCCCTCACTGGAGAATGATAATGCTGTGGATGCATAAATAAATGTTGAAGCTGTGGTCTCTGAGAGGACTTATGCCATAGATCAATGTTTTTAGTCTTAGATATTCTCCTGACTTAAAGAATTACAGGATATTCAGCAAATACTGAGCACTTTGTAGGTACCTGGGATCTATGCTGAGTACACAGAAATGAATGAGAGGTGGTCCCTGCACATGGTACTATAAAGACACACACACACAGCCAAGGAGAGGTAGGGGAGTAGTGGGATAGTGGAGACAGTGCAGCAGGGAAGGCAGAGAGAGTGATGCTAGAAGTGATTCCCAAAGTGGGCGCTGCAGCGATCCAGGGGGGCGGTGATGGCCACAGGTGCATTTGGGGGCGATGAGTAACTGCTATTAAAATTAAAAAAAAATTAATTTCCAGGGGCTGAGTAATATTTTTTCTGGAAAGGGGGCGGTAGGCCAAATAAGTTTGGGAACCACTGTGCTAGAAGGATGAGTGGTGTGGGCCAGGCAGGCCGGAAAGAATGGAGGAGCAGGAGGGACAGTCTATGAGAAGACTGAAGGTGTGAAAGCCAAGAGCTCGGGACTGAATGGATTGCCTCCTAAACATTCAGGGAGAACCTTACTTGGGCTGTTTGTAGACAGCAAACCTAGAGGCTTGAACTGATATTAGAGAATTGTCTAAAGCAGTCAGTGGCACAAGTGCAGAGCAGTATGTATTTGGAGTCAGCCAGTGCCCAGATCACACGTGACCCCAGGGAGCAGGAGGAGCAGGGAGACTGGCTGGGTTTGGGGCTGGTCTGGAGTGGAGAAGTATCTTGCAGCTTCTGAAGGCTGCATGGGTCATGGTGGTATCTTGCTCATGCCTTGTCCCTTTGCACTTTGGGTCCTCTAGGTAGTTGCCTTTTGGGGAGCTGATGACGTCAGCAGAGCAATTTGGGTGCAGACCCCTGGCTAAGCACTTTCTTGGTTTTAGAGCTGTGGAGCAGGAATTGAATGGAGAATGAGAGGCCTGTGAGAACAATCAGTCACCATCTTTGAGAACTTCTAAATTCAAATGTAGGACATTTTAAACTTGCTCCTTTAGGAAAGTCTGTTGGCTGTGGCTTAACTTAATGGATCCTGGGTACCATCTTGCCCTGTGGTGTCAAGCTGGGCAGCATCCATGTAGGACTCTTTGTGTCCCTTTGGTTTGGGCCCAGGATAGTGCAGGTCGTGGTTCTCCCCTTGGCTCCAGGGTAGATTTTCCCAAACCAGTAAAATGTATGAACCAATCCATAAGAAACTTGTCAGAAAGAAGAGTTCTCAGAGAAACAGCTCGCAGGAGAGGTGCCTGCATGCCAAAGAGAAACAGTCCCATCCTGAGCTGTGGCCTCTATGCTGGTCTTTGCATTCTCTACTCTTAGAACAGGCCTCCATTGTGTCCTTGCTCTTCTGGATGGAGGTGTGGGAAGGCTCTGAACACTTGCTGTGGGTCAGCATGTGTAATCAGTAAGATCCCAACAGGGCCTACAGTGTTGATCTGATGAGTTATACCTGCAGTAAATTTTGGCTTGTCTACTGAAAGTTGCAAGCCAACCCAGCAACTGCAGGCGAGATCTTGTGGGGAAGGAACTCATCCAGGAGTCCTATCTAACCCAGAATGTGCTCTGTACACTATAAGGCAGTCCTAGGAAAAACAAGTCAATCCCTTTCTTTTTGCCTTTAGACCTGCTGGTTGGGACAATGAAAAGAAAATAGCCATTTTACATGAAAATTTCACAACTGTGAAGCCAGAAGATGCATATGAAGACTTTATCATGAAACCTCCTGTGAGAAAGGTACCCAAATCAATCACTTTAAGAGTTACAGGTATTTTTTTAATGGGAAAAGAAACCTATAAAGAATCAGGTTTTACACGTTAAACAATCCTGGGTCAGGGGGTAGTAATCCAAGGGCTTTAGAAAAAAAAAGTCTTTAGATGAAGTGTGGTATTATGCAGGTGGATTCGGGTGAGGCATGAGTGATGGAATGGGGTTGACGTTTCCCCTTAGGTCCTGACAGTACCTCCACCACCTCTGAACTACTTAGTTGATCCCTTGCTCCTAGGAGGTGTTAGAACCTACCAGACTTTTACAAAGTCACTTGGCCACATGCCAAGGCTGGTCTCAGAGAAAGTCTCAGCAGGGATTCTGCCCATACCCATGTGGAGACCCTAGGCCAGCCGTGGGCAAACTACGGCCCGCGGGCCGGATCCGGCCTGTTTGAAATGAATAAAACTAAAAAAAAAAAAGACCGTACCCTTTTATGTAATGATGTTTACTTTGAATTTATATTAGTTCACACAAACACTCCATCCATGCTTTTGTTCCGGCCCTCCGGTCCAGTTTAAGAACCCATGTGGCCCTCGAGTCAAAAAGTTTGCCCACCCCTGCCCTAGGCCAAGATTCTCCTTTCAGCATGAATTTTGATAGTAGTTAAGATGTTCTTTACCTCTGACCACAAATGAGTGTGTCTCTTCCCTTCACAGCTGGTCCACGACAAAGAGTTGGCAGCGGAGGATGAGCAGGTGTTCCTAATGAAGCAGCAGGTAAGACCAGTGAGGCCAGAGCAGAGGCCTTCTCATGAGTGAAATGCCAGTTCCCCAGGGCGAGGTCGCCGGCATCAGAGAGCTGCAAAAGGAGTTTCGAGCAGGTCCCGTTTCCTTCCATTTCTAGAATTGGTGCAGAGTAGGGATTAGACCACCTGCCTCAGGGAATCCCTGCCTGCCTTGCAGATTCTACAGTGATGGGCTTAGTTATCTTTTTAAAAAAATATATATTTTATTGATTTTTCACAGGAAGGGAGAGGGATAGAGAGTTAGAAACATTGATCAGCTGCCTCCTGCACACCCCCTACTGGGGATGCGCCCGCAACCAAGGTACATGCCCTTGACCGGAATCGAACCTGGTACCCCTCAGTCCGCAAGCCAACGCTCTATCCACCGAGCCAAACCGGCTAGGGCAGTTATCTTTTTAAGTACCTTTTTTGTCTGGAAATGTAGGTTTTCTGGCATAATACTTCCCATGTTGGGCAAGTGCCCTGAACTCACTTCCATTATTTCACATAGCCCCCTACAGCCTTGGGAATGATGGCAGGTGAGCTGATACACCCATTTTGTAGGTGAGGAAAGTAACTTCCCCAAACTGACCAGTGAGGCCAGAGCAGAGGCCTTCAGGATGCAAACTCAGTCTCACCTGTTTCACTTGGGCTGTTAGACATGACATGTCTAATATGGGTTAGACATGACATGTCTGGTGGAGCAGGCAGGTCAGCAGGGGGTGTTAACAGTTCTTTTGCCAACTGTTCCTCCCTTCTGTGCTCTCCTTGCTTTCTTAGCTTCAAAACTGGTTACTTGGAATATGTTTTTTCACCAAATACCAAACTGCTCAATTGAAATTTTTTGCATTTAGTGTTAAACCCATGACTTGGTTGTTGATAATGGCGCCCTCTAGTGGAATACTTGGAAGTGTTTCTCCAGACCTTCAGTGCACTTGGCAGGCCTTGGTTAATGGCCAGTATGTCCCTCTCTTTGCAGTCACTCCTTGCCAAGCAGCCAGCCACGCCCACGAGAGCTTCCGTGAGTACCTTAAACAGAGGGTCGAGGCCCAGTGTCTTGGGTGTCTTCAAATCTTATACCATTATTTGTAAGAGCGTGTGTGGGCTTTTGTATTTTCAAAGGGAATTTGGTCCCCCGAAGGCCTAGGGCCAGGAACATAGTAGGAACTCAGAAAATATCTGAGGAAGGAATACTCCTCTGGGATTTGAGTGAACAGGCTTTGTTATCTTGATACCTCTTCTCTCAGGAGAAACAGGTCTAGAAAGGGACTGAGCTGGGAGCAAACGCCCAGTACTCCCATCCTTCTCCCTAGACTGGAAAATACCCTGTAGACTGATGGTTTCATTTTTGGAGTATGTATTTTCTGTTATTTTTATGCCTGTGTGTGACTTGGGTTGGTTTTGGACTTAGGAATCCCCTGCACGAGGACCCTCTGGCTCTCCAAGAACTCAGGGCCGGGGAGGGCCAGCCAGCGTGCCTAGTGCCTCCCCAGGCACGTCAGTAAAGAAGCCGGATCCAAACATCAAAAGTATGTATCCTGTGTCTGTGGAGAGTGGCTTAGTCCTAGGCCTGAGCTCTGTGGGGACTGCGTGGCTGGGTTTGGAAGGTAGAGACTCATGGGCTGTTTTCTTCCCCAAGAAGGGCTGCTTTCCACATCCCCTCTCTCAGGGGAGGGGCTTGTGGTTGGCAGAGGCCAAGGCCTGTTTTTTTGTTGGAATCGGTGGCTCTTGCATCTGACTTTGTGTAAGACCTCGGTTAGACAGTGCAGATTCCTTTGGAGAGGAATACAGTATAAGAAGTCACATTAAAATGTGTGTTTTAAGTCCTTAGTTTTGTTTTTATTATGTTTATTTTATTACCATTTATGAATTGTGGGACTTTCCCCCCTTCACTTCTCTTGTGAAGCTCTATTACTTATTAGTTGAAATAGCTCTTTTCCCACTGACTTAGTAATTAATATCCAAAGATGTTGGGTGCAATAAGACCTCAAAACAAAATTTTATTCTTGCATATTTGATGGCTGTCTTCTATTCTGGATAAGAGCTTTTCACAGCAGCTTTGGACTGTTACGGGATTATAAAACTTTGAAAAACACTGTCTTGTGGACTTGTGGACAGGGAGATGATGTAAAGCACAGGTTATCTGTTATGCCTCCAAACTGGTGGGAAATCGAAACAGGATTCCACTTATTAATCATGCTGACTTGTATGATTGCTCAGTATCCTAGGAAGACAGTAGCCACTACTGGATCATTTCAAGCTGAAAACTAGGTTTTATTTGTTTAATTGAGTTGTCCAGTTTGTGTGATGCTTTTTTTTCTTAATGTTTCCTTAGATAATGCAGCAAGTGAAGGGGTGTTGGCTAGCTTCTTCAACAGTCTGTTGAGTAAAAAAACAGGCTCTCCTGGAAGTCCTGGTGCTGGTGGGGTGCAGAGCACAGCCAAGAAGTCAGGTACTGAAGGACCCTTGGAGACTTACGAGCCTTCTGGTTGAGGGATGCTGGAGGTGGGAGCTGGACAGGAGAGTGATTTCACCTGGCCTGCAGACCGAATCAACCTGACCTGCAAACAGCCAAGCAAAGGAAGCACTTCTCTGCTTTATACTGACTATACTTACAGTAGGATTACCTTATTACTGAGCAGGTTTCCTGGGCACATTTATGGTGGGATTAGTGTACTTTCAGGTTCTCAGGAACTGACTGTTGGGTGAGTTGAGGTAGGTCCTAACCTCTACATGTCCCCTGGTGTAGAAGCTCTGTCCATTGGAGTCATGGTCTAGAGCAGCGGTTCTCAACCTGTGGGTCGCGACCCCTTTGGTGGTCGAACGACCCTTTCACAGGGGTCGCCTAAGACCATCCTGCATATCAGATATTTACATTACGATTCATAACAGTAGCAAGATTACAGTTATGAAGTAGCAACGAAAATAATTTTATGGTTGGGGGTCACCACAACATGAGGAACTGTATTTAAAGGGCCAGAAGGTTGAGAACCACTGGTCTAGAGTGTACCAGTGGCATTTTATTTATTTAATTTCTTGTGATGCTTTACAAGGATTTTTGTTTACTGCCCCCCAGTCTTACCATGTGCTGGAGCTGTGAACACACTGTCTCACTGGAGGGTTGTAATTTTTTCCTGCATATGAACCTCACCCCCCTCCATCTGTCCTTTATGTCTTTAGAGCAAGTCTATATCTTAGAAGTCTCTGAAACAAATAATCAAGTTTCTTGGGAATTACACATTTTCCCTGGAAGCTTGAGGCCATTTTAAAAGTTCTTGGCTCTTAATTTTCCATTGGCTGTAAGATATGTTAATACAGTATTTTCCTTAATGGGTGTTTTTGTATCAAAGGATGCCATCAGGGAATCACTCCATCCTCAGGTCAGCCTGGGCCTTCAGGGGCTTCTGAGTTCTTGTGGACTCAGAATCTGGTCTGGTGCCCAGGCTGTGAGCTGGTATCCCCTGGTAGGAAATAGGAATTATTTGGTTGGGGGAACACAGACCTGTGACATTTTGAATAAAGAAGGACTGAATTTAGGTCTGCCTCATAATGATTGTAATGAAAAAAGGCTTTTTTCAATAACCCATCATTGCTTTTTTTTTTAAAGGACAAAAGACTGTGTTGACAAATGTTCAGGAAGAACTGGATAGGATGACTCGAAAACCAGACTCCATGGTAACAAACTCTTCAACAGAAAATGAAGCCTGATCCTCCTTAAAAGTGCATATGTAAAATGACCAAATAACTATGTATATTGATCTGCTAAGACCAGGATTTTTCTGATACGGCACATGCTATCAGTTTTTTGGGGCAGGGGAGATGAACTTTAAAAAAAAAACTTCATTGGCTTGTCCGAGTGTGAATTGCACATTTAGGAAGGTTATGTGTCAGATCCCTTTGTTAAGGATAACCTTGGACTCGCAGGCATATTGCTCTCTCGTGGGAAGCAAGTGTAGTTGGGGCTTCATGTGGAGGGGAAGGTAGATGAAGAGAGAGAGAGCCCTCTTTCTTTCAGGGCAGAGCAAATGAGACCAGGAAATCATTGATCAGATGGTTAGTCTGACCAGGTGCGTGCTAGCAAATTCACTTGTTCTTGGGAAGCAGATTAAGTAGCAGAAAGTCCAGGAAACAAAAAAGGCTTAAAGGAGGAATGAGAGAAGTGATGGTGGGGGAGCTGAACGTTGAAGGAGGTGAAGGAAGGAGGAGATGAGCAGTGTTAGTAAATACTGTGTGTTCGGTAGAAGTTGAATAATCATTTTTAAGACTTAATATCAGGAGCATTTCCAAACTAAACACTAAGCAAAATGGGAATTAGACTTGTTCTGAATGCATCTTTAATTTATGAAAGATGTGTTAAGTGTGGGTGTGCCTGAGTCAGGTGGAGCTGACACAGGGATGGGGAAGATGGCAGCCTCCCGGGACTCAAGTGCTTGGCCGAGGCCATGTTCTCATGGGAGGTGCTGGGCTCCATGTGTGTGCACTGTGGGGCAGACAGTCACTGGGATGTGTTTAAAGTCGGCAGTTACAAAATTAGTTTACTTTAAATAGTGTTTTTTTAATAACTCCTGCTCTGTTTTTTAAATTTCAAAAACCTTTTCTTTTTTTTTACTACCACAGGCTGGCCTACAAATAGAGAATGGGTGACCAACCTCTCATTTTACTATAATGCAAAGTACTACAGAAAGTTTAAGGGAGGTTTTTAATGTAATTGCACACTGATTAATTGGCTTGCACCAATCCCTGCCTTACTGTCTGTGGAAGCCATCATGTGCAAAAGGGTCTTGTCCTAGCTCCCTGGTCTGATCAGTGCTATAAGATGGACAAACAAATGAATGTTTTATATTGAAAATGAAAATGATATACTTCTTGTTTTGTGTTTTTCATAAAATGAAGCTTTTTTTTTTTTTTCTTATGGAAATAAGAGTTTCAGGTGTCTCCATTTAGGGCAAATTCATGCACATTATCATGTCACAACACCATTCTGGAAATGACTTCTGTGGATTTGAAATGGCACTTTTAATTTTATACATGATACAGAACTTTTAAATGTAAGCACTACCATTAATTTAATGTCTAAAACATTCGTTTCATTGTCAAACCAAGGGAAAAACCACAGTTTATTTATGTGGAGTTTACTTTTTTTATATGAATGTTTATTGTACTGTGTCTGAGCATAACTTCCCTAATGTTACTACTTTTACATACAAGATTTGACTGACCACTAACATAGTACTGGGCATAACTTAATATCCTATGTTACAGAACAAGACTCTAAAACTGTCTTGAATTGCTTTTTTGTAAAGGTCTGAACACTGTTAAGGAGAAAGCTGAGTATTTACTTGCCTTTCTGACAAACATAAAACATGTTTCTTGTGCCAGTTTTATTGTTGAAAATATACTTTTTCACCCTTTTTAAATTCAGGGTTTTTTTTTTAATGTATTGTGGTTTCCAATTACCAAATTGTCCAGGTAATGACAGTAAACTGACTGTGGAGTGATAGTTGTGGGGTAGTGACCACTAGATGCCCAACAGCTTGGGACCACACTAGTGGTGGGGTCACTTAATTCCTCTGTAGTGGCTGGGAGTGGGGCACAAAATGAGTGACCTCAGGAACAAGAAAGGATTCTTGGAAAGGCACATGCCTAAGGGATATGGAGTGATTTTAAATTTCAAAGTATCATTTTACTTTTCGTTTATTTTATTTTTTTATGATTTAAACTGATAAGCACTTTTGTGTCACTGTAAAATGTACTAAAACCGATGAAATGCTAAGGCACCTGTGTTCTGTGAAGGAGGGTTTCTTGGAGACCACTTTTAATTTCTCATGACAAATGGATGCTCCTAGTATCAGAAGAAACTGTTGCATAGTGTCATGTGCTTAGTGGTTGCCAAAGTCTACCAACTTTGGGGAGCTGCAGGGTTCTTTTTGGGAGGTGGGGGGATGGGAGGGTCTTTTTGTTATTTTGGGGCTTTCAAGCATTGGAACCAAAGGCCAAACAATAAACAGCCTTTACTTTTTAAAGTAAAATTCATGTTATTTGCAGAATACACTTGTATGGTAGACTGTTAAATAGAATTTTATGAGTATTTATATACATTATAGTGGTTACATCTGCTGTTTGTCTTTAAAATGGAAAAATCAAAGAAATAAGCCCAGTTTTGAAGATGTGGCCTTATCGAGGCCATGAGTTATTCTTTCCTAAAAATGCAACGGGTATGCTGCTAGAATTATTTAATTTTGTTTGCACTTTTTTTTTTGATTGGCATTTTAAAATCAGTATTTAAATTGAAGACTTCGCGTTTCATTAGTTTTAACAAAGTTGAAAGTGACTGCTCTGTACATCATGACCTTAACAATGTTGATACTGTAAGTGAAAGTTCACTGTTGTCTCTATACTAAGTTTATTGGTGTTTTTCACTTAAAATTAGGACTGCAGATTATTCCCCGAGCAGCCTTGGTCCAGGGGGGTGGCTCTATCCAGATGCAGTATGCAGTCATGTGGAACCTTGCTTTCTAGTGCTGGGAAAGAAGATGTCTCTAATTACTGGCTTCAATAAACATGAATCCAGACTGCTTACAATTTTTGGTGACTTTCTTTATGACAAATCTTCCCATTGGAGATACATTGAATTGTCTGCTCAACATGTGGGGTGTCTGCCCTGTAGCTAAAAATGAATACCTCTCGAAATTCTCAGAAATTTTGTAAAGAGAAAACATTTGAAAGCCATTATTTTGAGGTATGTGGAGTTCCACATAGTAGATAAAGCACAGTGGGGTTTGTGAGTTGTCCAACCTATTTTCTTTCCTCTTGGATAAATTTTTGATTGTCTGAATTGGGCTAGGTGATTTTCATTTAACTAATTTAGAAGCCTTGAGGATTCATAGAGGACTTGCAGAGCAACTATATCATAATGGGAATAGTAAAATATGTTCAAGAAAATTAGATTCTTTGTATTAGACATCATTGCATTTCTGATTGTTATAGTTTAAGCATGTTGGGTTTGTTCTTTAAAGCTGATTTAGTATACAAATTTTCTCCCCAACATTTTATTTTGAAAAATTGTAAACCTCCAGAAAAGTTGAAAGAGAAGTATACTGAACTCTAATGTTCTTTTATATAAATTCACCAGTTAGTTAATTATCACATTAGGAGTTCTTAAATGGTAATTTTCTTATTTCATCATGCCTTCTACATTTATTAGCTGGCATTTATCTGTAAAGAAGAGTTTTCTACCCTCTGTCCTTTTTGGGTTGTGATTTTTACTATGAATTTGGTTTTATTTTTTAAATTCAAAGTGTTATAATCTAATAACTCAGTATTTTTTATGCTTAGTTTGCCCCAGATTTGAAGAGTGGTGATCTCCAACTAGCTGTGTCTTTTTTTTTTCAAATTGAGATTTAATTCACAACTTCAAATCCACTTTAAAATGTTGATTTCAGGGATTTTTTAGTATATTCACTATGTTGTGTACCCATTACCACTATCAGATTCCAGAACATTTCCATCACCCTCAAAAGAAACCCTATACCTAATAGTCCTAATTCTCCCATCCCCCCATTCCCTGGCCATCACAAATCTCTCTATGGGTTTGCCTACTCTGGATATTTTACATAAATGGAATGATACAATATGTAGCCTTTTTGTGTCTGGCTTCTTTTATTTTAGCACTAGAGGCCTGGTGCACGAAATTCATGCATGGGTAGGGTCCCTAGGCCTGGCCGGTAATCATGCCCGATCCAGTTCTCCATCTCCCTCCCCACCACCTCCTTCCCTTGCTCCCTCAGCGTCGTCGTGTCCCTCCCTGCCCCCCCCGCCCCCCGCCACTGCTCGCCCCCCATATTCCGCACTGGCCCCTGGTGGTCAGCGCACATCATAGTGAGCGATCTAACTCATGGTTGAACTCCCAAGGGGACAATTTTGCATATTAGCCTTTTATTATATAGGAGGATAATGTTTTCCAGGTTTATCCATCTTGTAGCATGTATCAGTAATTTACTCTTTTTTATGGCTGAATAATGTCCCATTGCATGGATAAACCCCTATTTTATCTGTTAATGCACATTTGGGTTTCCAGTTATTGATTATGATAATGCTTCTATGAACATTCATATATAAGTTTTTATATAAACATGTTCTTTGGGGAATATATCTAGGAGTGGAATTGCAATGTCATATGGTAATTCTATGTTGTCTGAAGAACCACTAAACTATTCCATAGCAGCTAAACCACTTTACATTCCCAACAGTAATGTATAAGGGTTCTTTTTTTTTTTTTTAATTGATTTCAGAGAGGAAGGAAGAGAGATAGAGAAACATCAATGATGAGAGAGAATCATTGATTGGCTCCCTCCTGCACGTCCCCTACTCGGGGGGGATTGAGCCTGCAACCCGGGCATGTGCCCTTGACTGGAATCGAACCTAGGACCCTTTAGTCTGCAGGCTGATGCTCTATCTACTGAGTCAAACCAGCTAGGTCTGTATAAGGGTTCTGATTTCTCCACATCTTAGTCAACACTTGTTTTCTGTTTGTTTGTTTTAATTATAGTCATCCTAGTAGATGTGAAGTGGTGTCTCAATGACTAATGATGTTGAGCATTTTTTTCATATGCTTATTGGCCATTTGTATATCTTAGAATTGTCTATTCATACCTTTTGCTCACTTAAAAATTGTTGTTTTATCATTGAGTTGTAAGAGTTCTTTTTATATTCTAGATACTAGACTCTTAGCTGTGTCCTATGGACACCCCTCTCCCCCAACTGGTCTTTGAACATTTCCTTTCTGTCACAAAAGATGTTCCATGCTAATCTTACATTTCCCTACCTTTCACCTGGAATCAGCCATTTTCCCAAGGAGTCCTGGTTCCCTTTAGTGGGGATTGGAAATTAGAAACTAAGATCTGGACCAGCGGTTGCCAGTTGATGGTCCGTGGACCACTGGTGGTCTGCGAGGTCCGAAAGGTTGGCGACTGCTGATCTGGACTGTAGGCATGCTCAACGTTACTGGGTGCTATTCCATCTAGGCCCTGTCAGTGGGCATACAATATGTAATTTTAAAATATTTAACATTGCTTGAAACTTGATTTATATCAGTTGTCTTTATTCTTTCTTATGGCTTCATAGTACTCAATTATGTGGATGTTCCATAGTTGATTCAACAAGTCTCTCATACCTGGACTTTTAGGACATTTCCAGTCATGTTTTTACATAATGCCACAATAAATAGCCTTGTGCATACGTTGTTTTTACTTGTGGAGATGTATCTTCAGGGTAATTTCCTAGCAGTGGTTCTACCCAGTCCAGGGGTGGGGAACGTTTGGTCTGGCCCTGCCAAGGCATTAGGGGTGAGTTAATTAAATGTTTGACCAAATATAGCAGGCTAATTTTTTAAAATATATTTTTACTTATTTCAGAGGGGAGGGGAAGGGAGAGGAAGAGATAGAAACATCAATGATGAGAGAATCATTGATGGGCTGCCTCCTGCACACTCCCTACTGGGGATTGAGCCTGCACCCCGGGCATGTGCCCTTGACCGGAATCTAACCCAGCTACCTTCAGTCCACTGACTGACGCTCTATCCACTGAGCCAAACCAGCAAGGGCAGCAGGCTAATTTTTAAGTTGATATTAAATTCTGTATGGCCCTCGAATGATGTTATAAATTTACAAATGGTTCTTGGCAGAAAAAGGTTCCCCACCCTGTCCTAGTCAAAAGGTAAATAAAGGTACTTCTGTAGTTTTTGTTTTGAGATGATCATAGTCCTTTCCATAAAGGTTACATCATCCTGTACACCTACCAGCAGTTGTAGAAATTAGGAAGTTTGGTCAATAAACACTTACTTGGGGGATTATTTGGTGACACTAGCAGTAGCATTGTAAAGCAAATGCTTATTTTTAGAGATTGCTGTATTCCAGTGACTCTAGATGTTTCATATAGAGTGATTTAATTTTCACAACAACTCTGAGAGACAAGTGCCTCTATCATCTCCATCTTAGTTTCCAGATGAGGAAACTGAGGCATGGATAGACTAAACAGCTACCAAGGTCAGAGCCAGAATTTGAATCCAAGAGGTTTAGCTTCTGAGTTTCAGCTAATTGTGGTGCTGTGCAGGTGTTTATTATACTCATTTAAAACAGATGGGGAAATAGCCCATTGAAAGTGTTTTCATATGTGGTCCTAAGCTCATGTGTCCTGCTGTTTAGCCTTTTTCCCTTTCTGTCACAGATGGAGGAGCCATTCTTGTTAGGTGGGGAAATATGGCAGAGAATGTACCCAAAGAGAAAGAATACAGCACGCCGGTAAAAAAGGGGAAGGGTTCACAGTCAGTTACTTTGCTGAGAAAGGCAGGTTGTGCCTGCCACTCTCCTATCTTGGAAGGATAGCTGCCTCTCAAGGCATGAAGAGTTTAGGGGGTCACCTGTGGTAAGGGCTTTTGGCAGGCCCTGAGATGTAGACTTTCACCAGGTCTACATCCAGGTTTTTTCTCCTGCTACCTCTGTATTGGGAGCAGTGCATGGCGGGAGGCAGCTGAACTGTTGGGAAGAGAAGGATTAGGCTCCGGTGGGTTCCAATCCTGGTACTTCCTCTGACCTTGTAGAAGTTTTACTGTGGAATCAGGCAAATTTAGTTTAGACAGATGAGCAATTGATCAAAAAGCAGAACAAGAAAACAACCAAAATTGGGGAACTTCACCCTTCTTAGGCCTGTCTTTGTAACGTGGGGATAAAATGTCTTTCCATTCATTGTGAACATTAGAGGAGGTACACATGTGCCTGGCATAGGGTAGGTTTTCAATGTGATTGTTGACCCTGAAAACACCTCCAGGAAACTCCCTAATAAACATTGTTCCAGCAACGCCCCCTTTGTAGAATCTACCATTTCCATTTGTGGCATTTTACATTTTGTCGTTTAAATGTCATCTCTAAAGAAAACAGGTTGGAGGGATGGATATCCTGTAACCATTCTCCTGGTGTAGTTCCCATGGGATGCCACACACAGCTGAGCCCTCGATCTGGAGGCAAGGACAGTGCTTGCTTTTTAGTGCTGTATTCCTTACCCTGCAAGGCCTGCAGGTAGCCACAAGGATGCAAAGTGCTATCTTGATGCCTGCTCTGACTTGACTTGCCTGACGAGGCACAGATAGTGTGTTCTGATTAGGAGGAGACTGAGGTGACAGGCCTGTAGCAGTGTTGGGAGCAGGAGGCAGGAAGAAGCCAAAACCACTGCGCATGGACAGTGTACCCTTCTGGTGCAATGGGCCAGGCCACACTTGAGACATAGTGCAAAGTCTCTTCCTGGGCTTTGATTCTGAGGGAATCTTACAGCTTGAAGGGGGAGGAGATGCTGAGATAGCAGGGGATTGAGAGGCCAGGAATGGGGCTTTGGGGGTACCAGATCAGTGGGAACCAGGGTTCTTTTGGGGAGGGTTGAGACCTTGGGCAGCATTTCACAGAGGAGGAGCCTAACCTTTCAAGTGCTTCTAATCTTGTTAATAAATTCCTATGTGAATAAAGTTAACATTTTTTCCAGTACTGTTAACATTGAATTGTGTTCTATTTTGTTTTGTTAATCCTCACCCGAGGATATTTTTTCCGTTGATTTTAGAAGGGAGGGAGGGGGAAAAAGAAGGAAACATTGATATGAGAAAGAGACATTGGTTGCCTCCAGCAAGTGCCCCAACTGGGGCCAGAGGTCGAACAGGCAACCCAGGTACATGCCCTTGACTGGGAATCAAATCCAAGACCCTTCCCTGCACGGGCCAATATTCTATCCACTGAGCCACACTGGGCAGGGCTGAACTGTGTTCTATTTTGATTGTTTTCATCAAGCAACTCAAGGTAAGTCACAAGAATGTCAAGGTATTTTCATATATGATGTTTCTCTAGAACATTTACTGGAATGTAGTTAACATTCCTAAATGGTCATCAGGCTTCTCCATCTTCCCCACCCCGCCTCCCAGCAAATCTCAGTTCCTCACTGAATCAGTTCCTTTAAAGAACTTCTATTTCAGCCCTAACCGGTTTGGCTCAGTGGATAGAGCACCGGCCTGCGGACTGAAAGGTCCCAGGTTTGATTCTGGTCAAGGGCATGTGCCTTGGTTGCAGTCACATGCCCATTGGGAGGTGTGCAGGAGGCAGCTGATCGATGTTTCTAACTCTCTATCTCTCTCCCTTCCTCTCTGTAAAAAATCAATAAAATATATATTTAAAAACAAACAAACAAACTTCTATTTCAAGTTCTAGAAAAGGCAAATAAGATCTGAATTTCATATTATAAGCATCTTAATTTTTGTTAGAAAAATTCAACAATTTAAAATATGTCCTTTTTAAGGCAGTAATTTATTTAGAGAATGGGGTTGCTTGGGTACATCTGTCAGCAGCCTGTGGCATGTTACATCTGTCCTTGATATTTAAAATATTTGGCACCATTTTGCTGGGAATCCATTTCTGACCTACTCAGAATCATCTAACAAATGTTAGCCTGGAATTAAACTTTGGAGTGTATAGGACAGTAAACACTGTACTTGTTTAAACTTTGCATACAGATAAAATGTGCATGTTAGAAGGTATGTCAGCAATTCCAATTACTCTTTGGTGGTTTTGCTCCCTGAAAACCCATCTGAGAGGATATGTTCTCTCTACGGCAGGCCCACAGGAGGCGAGCAGACAGCAAGTCACTTAACCTCTGAATCTTAGCTCCTTTTCTGGAAAACCTCACTTATCTCATAGGCAAGCTGGCTGCCTTGAGATGCCTGCTTCAAGCAGTGCCCAGCATGCAGATAGTCCTGAAACTAAACCACCCCTGAACTAATGGTATGAGACAGAAAGGTTTTAGTTCTTGAAAAGGCCTGAGAAAGCATCACTTTAAAGATGGGGAAAGAGCCGGACTGGTGGCTCAGTGGTTGAGCATTGACCTATGTCAGGGCACATGCCCGGGTTGCGGGCTCAATTCCCAGTAGAGGGATGCAAGAGGCAGCCAATCAATGGTTCTCTCTCATCACTGATGTTTCTCCCTCTCCCTCTCTGAAATCAATAAAAATATATTAAACAAAATGATGGGGAAAGAGACCAGAGGGGAAAATTGTCAAGGTCACACAGAAGGGAGCAGAGTTGTGACTGAGAATTCAGGAGTCGTTTGCTGCCTCCCTCTACCCCATCTGCATACTTTCCCCACCCTGGGCAGTGCCTAACACCAGGTTTTAAATCCGAAGACATGAACTGCTAGTTTAGACTGAGCAGGAGAGCTATTTTAGGGCAGACAAGCTTTCAGCACACCATAAATTCCATCACCTGGGCAACTGCCTGATTTCTTAGGCAAAGCAGTTCTCTGCCATCTGCATGCGTGGGCTTCCGCATAAGTGGTTGAAGTATGTGGCCTCCTGGGGCCTCCTCCCTGCTGCTGCTCAGCAACTACTGCTATCTTATGAGGAACGGTGGGCTTAAGTGGGTGACACTCAAGATGTCAGTGATAATGAAGAGAACTAGGTGGACCCTGCTCCTACGGGGCAACAGACAAGCCAACTGATGTCTACCACACAATCAGCTTCTCTGCTCAAAATAAAAACCCAAGTCTGTGGCAATCTTCCTCTATCTCACTGATTTGGCCTTAAAAGTCGTTAGGTGGACAGAGCATGATAGATGGGTGGGAGCTGTGAAGACCCAGAGCCAGTCTTTGAAACCTGAGCAGAGTAAAGAGAATGTCTCTGGGGTGTCGGGGGACCGGACGGGAAAGTGGGGGGCATGGAGAGGTAGCCCAATAGGGTGAAAAGGGCATCTTCCTGAGTGAAAATGTGGTGGTGGGGGGGCACAGGGTGTCAGAACCCAGTGGGGCTGGCCCGACTCCGTATAAGCCTGTGGGGTGAAGGGCACCCACATGGGCTGTCAGAACCTGAGTGGGGTGAGAGAGGGATGGTTCAGTGCGGGGTCATGTGGCAGGAGGGCATTTGTGCAGGGATCGGGGTGGCGATGGGGATGGGAGGATGGTTACAGGAACGTTGATCAAGTAAGTTAATGTATGAAAGAAAATAGCCAGATTTCTCACTGACAGAGAAGGGCATTAAAAATAATGGAAAGAGAAAACTAGAATGTTGGAATGGTATATGAACTATCAGTATGAACTTAGGGTTTTCAATACACACATATAAAAATATATATGTAAGTGTGTGTGTGTATTTCCTAGCTGTTTGCACTGAGAGGTCCTGGGAGCTGACACAGCCTAATAGCAATGAGCATACCTTGTGCCTAGATCTTCATTTCTAAGTACCATTTCCAATAAAATAAATCAGGTGGAAATGGCTGATTCCAGGGCTGGGGTAAGCAAAGTGTGAGCTTGGAACATCTGTGCCAGAAAGTAAAAAGGGCTCAAAACACAAAAACAAGAGCCCACTGGACAAATCAATGACAATTTGAGCATCAAAAAAAGAAAAGATTGTAATGGAGTATATATATACCCATTGAATAAAATAGGAAGTCATGCATCTATATTGATATTAATTAATAAACTGTTTGGAAGTTTCATGAGAAATAGCATTCCTCAACAAAATTTAAATTTATATAACTTATTCCGTGGGTTATCAGACATTACAATTAATATTTGGACGCTCAAATTGTCCCAGGTTTTTTTTCTTTATTACAAGGCGGGAAAAAGAATAACTTGCAGCAGAGAAGCCTGGTAGACACAAGCCTAATCAACTGATCAAAGGGAGCATCATTAGGACAAGGAGCAATCACAGGCCTCCTGACAGGCTGTGCTAAGAACGCATCACTTCTAGGGTGTTTCTGCCCAAAGTATAACCCTGAGGAAACATCAGACCAACCCAAATTGAGGGGCATTCTGCAAAACAATGGGCTATAATCTTCAAAAGTGTGAGGACCTGTTTCAGTCTGAAGGAGACTAAAAAGACATGACAACCAATGGAATGCATGATTCTGAATGGAGTCATTTTGCTACAAAGACAGGGACATTTGGCAAAACTTGAATGGGATCCAAGGGCTAGTGGTAGTGATGTGTCAGTAATGATTTCCTGATTGTATTCTGGTAAAGGAGAATGCCCCTGTTTGCAGGACATATCCACTACTAAAGTATTTGGGGATGATGGGGTATTAGATTGGCAACTCACTTTCAAATAGGGAAGTGGGGGGAGTTTTTTGTACGATACAGCCTTTTAAATGTTTAACAATAATTTTGATATTGTTTCCAAATAAATTTAATTAAAACAATCTTTAGGTCTGCCCATGTATACAGGCTAAAAAGTGCAAGTGGTGTGACATTCAGGCCTTTGGCAATAGCTCCTAGAACCTTCACCCCCATGACTTCTTTAAGTGTGTTCCTCAGCCACTATTTCATTCCCCCTCCCCCAATGTCTTGGTCTCCCAGACTCTGTGTGTCCCAGCATCATGTTTTCCTGTCCACTCTGATCACTTACCTAAGGCCTGTCTGTCCTCAGGCTTAGCTCACGCACCCACAGATCTGGAGGGCTTCAGCCCACTTCCTCTCCAAGAACCAGGCTCCCTGAACCACCTTGAGGGTGTTTCTGGCTGCCCTAGGTTCCCCAAATGAGTCTGGGGACCCCTAGGTGGTATCCATAGATACACTCTTGGGGACTCTGAGACCTTTTTATTTTTCAAGGTCCACCATTTTTTTAAAATACATTTTTATTGATTTCAGAGAGGAAGGGAGAGGGAGAGAGAGATAGAAACATCAATGATGACAGAGATCATTGATTGGCTGCCTCCTGCACGCTCCCTACTGGGGATCAAGCCCACAACCCAGGCATGTGCCCTTGACCGGAATCGAACCTGGGACCCTTCAGTCCGCAAGCCGATGCTCTATCCATTGAGCCAAACCAGTTAGGGCAAGACCATATTTTTTTTTAAGGGCTCTGTACATTATTCAGGGTAACAGAATCTCTACTCCCCATTTGATACAGAGGAGATAAGATTTTGAATTATTCATCTGTACTTTTTGTTTTCACCCAAATCTGATCATGTCATTCCCTGCTTAAAGAGCAAAATGCAGCTCTGATGGCTCCCCTGACTGCTGGGGCTTTGGGAATCTGTTCTCAACATGGCAGCCTACCTGTTCCCAGCTCCTGCCTTCAAATACCTTTTAACCTCTCCCTGTCTGGACAGGAACCCAGACTGCTCACCTCTTTCTGAACCTCTCCGGCCTTTCTGATAGGGCCTTTGCTTAGGATAGCTATTCTTCCCAGAATGCCTTGCCCTGCCTTGCTCATTCAGAATTATTATGCTTTCAAAGCTCGTTACAAAATGTTTACAGCAATGCGTAAACATTTGCTGAGTATCTACTTTGTCTCAAGCACACTTCTAAACTCTTGACAGATGAGGAAACAGGCCCACAGAGGTTAATATCTTGTCTGAGAAGACGCAACTAGTGAATATAATCCTGTGTCCCATGAATGGTTTATTGCATGCCTATCCCACATCTGGCCCTGAGACACAATGGAGATAAAAGAGGCCTTTGCCCTTTCAGAGCTGATGGCTGGAAGGGCTGCAGATGGATGAGTAAACAGTGAGTCAGAACCCCTGTGATAAATACTTTGATATAAGGAACTAAGAAGGCCAGGGCTGGAGTACCTGACCCTGCCTGGGGACCCAGGAATTGAGGGACGGACATTCTGCAAAATGTTGATAATTGATATCTAGCTGGAAGAGTTGACGTCTAGCTGAGCCCTACAGGATGCCAGGAGTTAGCCCACCTTAGTGGCTGTTTTGAGCATTTAATGAGTTAATATGTGAAAGCCAAGTAGAGCAGTGTGTGGCACATGGGATGTACAATAGCTGTGCCTCCTCCGCCGCCTCTCCCTCCTACTAGCCTCATAAAGGAATGGGTGTGCTTACTGGCGGGGGGATCAGGTGAGATTATGAATTATGCTTTGGCCTCATGGAATTCAGGGCACACAATTCCATGACAAAGGTAGTATCTGTGGGCAGTTGGGTCTAAGTGGCTGGAGCTCAGGAGAAAGGTCTGGAGTCATAGGAAAGGAGATGAAGCGAATACAGTTGTCCCCTCTTACCTACGTGCACATTAGCAGTTTCAGTTTCCCGAAGTATCAGTTACTCTGGGTCAACCTCAGTCCAAAAATATTAAGTGAAAAATTTCAGAAATAATTCAGAAGTTTTTCAATTGTGCATTGTTCTGAATAGTGTGATGAAATCTCACGCTCTCCTATACCCTCCTTCTCAGAAGGCGAATTGTCCCGTTGTCCAGTGACTACATACTGTAAATGCTTCCTACCCGGTAGTTACTTAGTAGGATTGCCACAGTGCTTGTTTTTAAGTAACTCTAATTTTATTTAGTAATGGCCCCAAGTGCAAGAGTGGTGATGCTGGCAGTTCAGATATGCCAAAGAGAAGCAATAAAGTGCTCCCTCCACCTGCTTTAAAAAAAAAAATACTTTTTTTTTTTTTTTTTTACTGATTTTTAGAGAAGGAAGAGGAGAGGGAGAAGAGAGAAACATCAATGTGAAGGCAATTCATTGATCAGCCGCCTCCTACCTGAAATCAAACTGGCAACCTTTTGGTGCATGGGACGACATTCAACCAACTGAGCCACAAAGGCTAGGGCTAAAGTGCTCCCTTTAAATGTAAAGGTGAATATTCTTTTTTAAAAAAACATATTTTTATTGATATTTTACAGAGAGGAAGGGAGAGAGATAGAGAGTTAGAAACATCGATGAGAGAGAAACATCAATCAGCTGCCTCCTGCACACCCCCTACTGGGGATGTACCCGCAACCAAGGTACATGCCCTTGACTGGAATTGAACCTGGGACCCTCAGTCCACAGGCTGACGCTCTATCCACCGAGCCAAACCGGTTAGGGCAAGGTGGATATTCTTGATAAGAAGAGGAAAAATATAATATGCGGTTGCTAAGATCTATAATAAGAATGAGTGTCTGTGGAATTGTGAAGAAGGGAAAAGAAATTCTTGCTTATTTTGCGGTCATACCTCAGAATGCAAATTTATGGCCACAGTGCATGGATTAGTGCTCAGTTAAGATGGAAAGTGTGCTCTCCCTGCCGGGAGCATGCTGTCACCTTGCCCTTCTCCCTCCTCTTCCCCCACAGGCGTGCACCTCTTAAACTCTAAGGGTCTCCACAAGACTTGCAACCAGGGGAGCAATGGGTAGTGGCAGCTTGTCCTGGGCGAAACTCCTGAACCCGTCTCCAAGGCCCCCTTTTCTCTGACTTTCCAGTGAGCCAAAGCAGCCCCGCCTGGGCTCTCTCCTGTTGCTGCTTCTATCCTAAGCCCTGCCTTGTTTCACTGTCCCCAGCTTTAATACATGTACACACACGCGCGCGTGCACACACACACACACACGATGGAAAGGCAATACATTTATGGGTGAAAAACATGAACAGAAAATGTGTTGCGCCAGAAAGCACTGAGCCTGTAGGAAGACTTCAGCAAGGGATCCTCTGAAAGGAGTGACACCAAACCATTTACGGCAAGTAAGAGATGGTTACAAGAAGGTATTGTGAGAGAGACCACATTCACATAACTTATTACAGTGTATTATTATAATTGTTCTATTTTTATTGTTAATCTCTTACTATGCGTAATTTATAAATTAAGCTTTATCATATGTAAGTATGTATAGGAAAAACACATATCTATGGATGTATACGGTTCGGTGCTATCCGCAGTTTCAGGCACCCACTGGAGATCTTGGAATGTATCCCATGCAGGTAAACGGCATGGCTGTGGCCTGAGAAACAAACTCTAGGGGCCAGTCCTATGATTATGACTGAAAAGGGCAAGCAGAGAGAGAGGATGGTCAGGAGAGCCTGGAGCCATACAGGCCAAGCAGGAAGGCAGACATATTTGGCAGGATCACATGCTGCTGAGTAAACTCCTTCTTAGCCTTCAAGACCCAGCTTAACTCCTTAGAGCCTTCCCTGCCCTCCTGGCCCAGGTAATTGTACTGACCTTGTATCCTGCAGGTACTTGGAGCAGCACAATCCTGCCCCCACCCCAGGCCCAAGCAGACTCTTAGAGGAGTTGCTGAGAATCTACATCTCGAGCGATGCCTCTGCGCATGGAAGTTCACGAACCCCTGCGTTCTGGAGAAAATCCCCAGGTGGGAATCTCTGGCTCAGCTCAGGTCCCATGCCCACCCTGAGCTATGGTCTAGGAGGGCAGGGAACCATGCCTGCTCATTCTTGGGTCAGGTGCCCACTCTTCCTGGGAGATGGAAGTAGAAGAGGAGTAGGCCCAGGACAAGGTGGTGGTGCTGTCATTAGAAGCAGGGGGCCCGGTTGGTGTTGCTCAGTGGTTGAGCTTCGACCCACGAACCAGGAGGTCACAGTTCGATTCCTGGTCAGGGCACATGTCTGGGTGGCGGGCTAGATCCCCAGTAGCGGGTGTGCAGGAAGCTTCACTGATATTTCTCTCTCTCCCCTTCTCCCTTACTCTCTCTGAAATCAGTAAAAACTTATTAAAAAAAAGAAAAGCAGGGGATTTATGCTTGGCAGACAGAAGCAAACACGTCTGTCCTGGTTCCACAATTACTACCCGCACAGTTCTTTTGAGAGAGCCTTGGGGCCCCAGCATGCAGCCCAGGGCCTGGCAGACAGGGTGGGCCACCAGCAAATGTTTGGTTTATGTAAGTTGCCTCCTGGCTACCGCAGCTACCCCCTGAGGTTCACAGGCCAGTTTAGCCAGCACCCGGCCTGGCATGACCATGGGTCCTGGGGGTAAGTGAAGGCAGTGCTCACATTTCCTTGGAGCCACCCTTTGCGCCTTCTTCCCGGGAGGCCATTCTTCCTCTGCCATGGGAAGGGAAGGCAGCAGGCAGCCGGGGAGAAGCCAGCAACTGCTGAGCAGACGAATCTTCCCTGAGTTGTCAAGTGCCAGCAAGGTCTGGAGGCCACAGTGGGAACAGGGGTCCCACAAAGGCTGGGATTCCACTGGAGGCTCCGGGGAGGGACGCAGATGGATTGGCTCGGGTTGTCCTTGGTCATAGGAACCAAAGGAATGTCAAACTGGAAAATCCCAGCGAGCACTATTTTTAGAGAAGATTTGGAGAACATTTTTCCGGCTGAAGAGACAAGTTTTTTCAGAAGCAGCAGTTGACTCTAACCCCTGAACCGCTCCGCCTGGAATTTGCCCAGGTCCCGGCCCCTCCCTCCAGACATGTGGGGACACTATTGGAGGAGCTCCATAAGTCCCCCCACAGAAGACAGGGGCATCTGCTACTTTCAAACACCGAAATGGGTTGTTTATTTTTACATCTTTGAGTCGAATCCCTCAGACGTAAGGGATTTATATGGGCACTTTTCTTTAAAAGGCCTTGTAAGAATAGAATCATTTCAAAACAAGTTGTAAGTCATGTGACATTAAACATGAGACTTTCTTGGGTGTTTGGTTCATGCTTAATATTGATAATTATTTCTGATAAACTTAATTGGTCTTCCTACTATATACTTTATACTTGAAATGTTCAATTTCACCACCACTGTTTATTTTTTTGGGGGGGGTTCTTTTTTAAAAATATATATATTTTTAAAAATAATTTTATATTTTTATTTATTTCATAGAGGAAGGGAGAGGAAGAGAGAGAGAGAAACATCAATGATGAGAGGGAATCATTGATTGGCTGCCTCTTGCATGCCCCCTACTGGGGATCGAGCCCGCAACCCAAGCATGTGCCCTTAACCGGACTCGAACCTGGAACCCTTCAGTCTGCAGGCCGATGCTCTATTCACTGAGCCAAACGGGCTAGGGCTCACCACCACTGTTTATATTTTTTTGTTTGAGGTAGAAGTCTCTAGGGTCCTGCTAATTACTGAGCTTATTAAAAGTAGTAGATTCGATCTATTGTTTAATTGGAGTTACAGGAAAAGCTACCCCCATCCCAACACTCACAGAGATGCACTGGGAGAGACCTCAGTAAGAAATGAAGTGAAATGGGAACCTCCCCTCTCACCTCACCATTATCAGGCACTGCCTCCAGGGGCAGAACCTGCAGGGCCACAGTTTGGGAGGGTGTTTTGCTCCCAGCCCTTCATGGAATTTAGAATCTAAAGCCCTTGTAGGATTAATGCTTTTGATGTTAAGAACCCTCCATGAGTCCATGGAATCAGTGTGCTTGCAGAGAGGGGCTAGAGTGAGGAGTCCCCCGGCTTGGAGGTGGTTGTCCTTGGAAGGAGACCAGCCCAGGGCTAGAAGAGTGGCTGAGGGACTTGGGAAGAGGCCAGGCTTGATCCAAGGAAAGAAGAGTATCCTGGGGAGTAGCCAATATACTCTCAGGATGAGTTCAGGGACTGAGATAAGAATCAGCATTACAGCTGCTGGTAGACTCTTTCCATTGGCAGCAACTAATAAAGTAGCATCTGGTTTATTAATCAGTCTCTTCTGAGTCCGGTTGCCTTGAGTCAAGCCCTCGATATGTGGCTCAGACCCTGAAACCCAGAGACCTGTCCAAAGGCTGCCTTGGTTTCCTACGCATCTATCACTAATTTAGCTTCTCTATCATTTATTTATCCTCATTTTGACTTCAGCTTTTGTAAACACCCTAGAGGCGCAGCTATAGCCACCGACTCATGATATATTGCAATTTAACACTGAGGAAGGCACCAAAATACCATTTTTTATCTACTATTACTATGTGGGATGAAGTCTGTGAACTTCTGTTAAAAAGCAAAAGTAAAAAATTTGAGTCTGTCCTTGGAACTAAAAATAAACTTAGGCTAGTGTCCAGGGACAGGAAACAATAAGTACTGGAGGAGAACCTCCAATCTTGCCATGCTCAACCCATCTCCCTCTTGTGGCCAGAGAGAGCATTCTAAAAGGCCTCACCAGGCCCTAGCTCGTTTGGCTCAGTGGATAGAGCGTCGGCCTGTAGACTGAAGGATCCTGGGTTCAATTCCGGTCAAGGGCACATGCCCTGGTTGCGGGCTCAATCCCCAGTGGGGGGCGTGTAGGAGGCAGCCATCCATGATTCTCCTCATTGATGTTTCTATCTTTCCCTTCCTCTCTGAAATCAATAAAAATATATTAAAAAATAAATAAATAAAAGGCCTCACTCTCCTGCTTGACACTTCATTAGAGTCCACCCTCTCATGGGGCCCGGGAAGCCCTGCAGAGACTGGCCCATGGCTACCGTTCAGCTCAGGTCTTATCTGCCAGTCCTCCCCCCTTGAATGCTGGGCGGGAGCCTCTTCACTGTGCTTTGCTTTTGCTTGTGTCTGAGCCTTGGCACATGTTCCCTCTGCCCAGAACACACTTCCACCCACCCTTCCCATCCCTTTGCCTAGCTAATTGCTGTTCATATTTCGAATATCAGCTGAAATTCTGAGCCACAGACTCAATTAAATCTTTGCTGGAAATCCCCATACCACCATGAGCAACACTCAGCACACGCTGTTGTATTTACTGGATTCAGTGCTTGTTCTCCACGGCTCTGCTGGCAGGAGCTCTATCTGCCTTGTTAGCCACCGACTCTCATGTTCCTTTTTGTAAAAATGTTTTTAATTTAGATTTTATTTTTATTGAAGTTATAAGTGCACATGGTTGAGAGAATCAAATAGTTCCACAAGGCCTCAAACTCCCACTACATTTCCTGCCTCCAGAGGCAACACTTTGTAACTTTTAACTCGTTAGCTTTGTTTTTACCTTTATATATTTTTTTCTTCTTGAAAAGTATTACATATGTCCTTTTTTTTTTCTCCCAATGACTCCTTCTAGCCCACCCCCACCCCTTACCTTTATATTTGTAATGAACACGCATATACTGCTACCTCCTGGTTTTTCAGTTTTAAGCATCTACTGATCTCCCCTGATGAATGATGAGTATTTCAGTCTCTTGCACACCCTCCCCTTTTCCCTATCACACGTGCATACATCTGGACCCCATCCTCTCCTAATATGGTCACATACTTTTGGATAGGTCAGTATTCATTGTTTACATTATTATAATTATGCAAATAAGTATGATTTACCATACTTATCCTTTTCTATGCATCATTTTAATTTTCCTGCAATTAATATCTATGAATATTTGCTTAGTTTCCTAGGCATTTATCACTAGTTTATTTCAAAACGTTCCCCAAACTATGTATGTTTCTTTGCTGTATATCAAATATTTTCTTAATTTCACCTTAAAGAAGTCTCTTGAAGTCTCTGGCTGCTCCAATCTGGGCTGGTTGATGCCCAGCCCTGCTGCACTAGGGCCTCTGCCCCCTTCACCTCTCTGTAGGCTGCATCCACCCTCTCTTGGATCCTCTGTTCTCTGCTTCCTTGGTTTATTAATCCTCACCTGAGGATATCTTTCCATTGATATTTAGGGAGAGTGGAAGGGAGGGAGGGAGGGAGGGAGAGAGAGAGAGGGAGAGAAACTTTGATGTAAGAGAGACACATCAATTGGTTGTCTCCCACTGGCACCCTGACCAAAGCCACGGGTCGAACCTGCAACCCAGGTATGTGCCCTTGGCCAGGAATTAATCCCGAGATCCTTCAGTGCACAGGCCAACACTCTATCCACTGAGCCATACCAGCCAGGGTTGCTTCCTTGGTTTAAATCTTTGTTCTGATGGTGTCCTCCTCTAGCCGCCTCCTGAGAAAGAGACAGAGAGAGTCTTTGCATGTCTGAAAGAGTCTTCCATCAACCCTCACACCTTACTCCAGCTGTAACCAGACTTCTTAGGTGGGATCACTTTTCCTCAGGATGTGGAAGGGTTTGCTCCATTCCCTTGTAGCTCCCAAAAGTGTGATGCCTTTCTGATTCCTGATTCTTTATAAAGAAACCTGCTATGTTCCTCCTGGAACCTCAAGGCTCTTCTCTTTGCTCCAGTGGTCTGATGCGCCACTCACTATGCTGGGCACTGGTGGGTCCTTTAAGTCCAAAACTCATGTCCTTTGGTTCTGAAAAATGTTATTGAATTATTATTTTATGTTTTTTTCCTTCCATTCACTCTAACTTTATGGAAGTCTTATTCTATTATTCTCTTGGACTATAGCTCTAATTTATTTTCTCATTTTCTATCTCTGTTTTTTTTTAAAATATATTTTTTATTGATTTTATACAGAGAGGAAGGGAGAGAGACAGAGAGCTAGAAACATCGATGAGAGAGAAACATCGGTCAGCTGCCTCCTGCACATCTCCTACTGGGGATATGCCTGCAACCCAGGCACATGCCCCCGACCGGAATCGAACCCGGGACCCCCCAGTCCGCAGGCCGACGCTCTATCCACTGAGCCAAACCGGCTTTGGCTATCTCTGTTTTTTTTTTTACTCTATTTCCTGTGAGATTTTCTTTCCTTTAACTCCTCTTTTTTTTGCTTTCATATCCTATATAATAAAAGCCTAATATGCAAATAGACTGAACAGCAGAACGACCAATTGTTATGATGTACACTGACCACCAGGGGGCAGACGCTCAACACAGGAGCTGCCCCTGGTGGCCAGTGCGCTCCCACAGTGGGAGCATTCCTCAGCCAGAAGCCGGGCTCACGGCTGGCAAGTGCAGCAGTGGTGGCGGGAGCCTCTCCCACCTCCGTGGCAGCGCTAAGGAGCAGCGAGTAGGCAGGTGGTAAGGAGTGAGGGGTCCTGGACTGAGAGAGGGCACAGGCCGGGCTGAGGGGCTTCCCCTCCAGTGCACTGATTTTGTGAACCAGGCATCTAGTTACTTAGTATCCAGGGATACACACACACACACACACACACACACACACACACACACACACAGAGTTTTCAGTATGGTACCCCTGTCCTCAACTGTGCCTAGTGATTCCCAGCTGAGACCCTCTGTTTTACCTTCTCCAGAGACTAGAACTACAGTTTTGGGGGATGAGTATGAGAGGGGATCCAAGGATCCAATTGCTTCTTAAAAAGACTCTCAATTGACCTTTTTTTAAAAAAATTTTATTCCCGCCTTTACCGCCATTTCTAGATGTGCTGGTGCTGCCTATTCCAAAGCCTTTTGTTCTGTGGTAGAACCTAGGTTGCATTTCAGCCTTTGCCTGTGCCAGCTGATGGTTTAGCTTTCTTGGATCTGCTAAGTCAGTTACCACTTGCCCATTTGCTTTTCTGCTTCCAACATTTTGTTGCCTTTGTCTCCTTTCCCATTCTTTGTCCTAATAGTTTTATGCCCTTTAAAAAATATATCCCTGTAATTGTCATTTCACTGAGATTTTGGGAGAGAGCAGAGGCCAGAGCCTACATCCAACGATTCAGCTTATCATCTTTGACTGTCCGTCTGTCTCCAGTCACTAGCATATTGCTTAGCACGTACTAAGTGCCCAATATTTGCCGATTGAATAGAGTATTAATTGGAGTCACTGAGTTTCATGTTTGGTAACCAAAAGGTGAGAGCCCTTTTGGTATTTACTGCTTAGCTTGGAATTCACAAGCCCATCCGAGTTGTATATTAGACAATATTCGTAGTGAAGAGAATTGGAACCTGGACTCTACCCACCCATTAACTGTGTGTCCTGGGACAAGCTGCTGCAGCTCTGAAGTCTCAGTCCTCTCTTCTGTAAAATGGGAACAGTACCTCCGTGGAGTGCCCTGCTCAGGGCCTAGACTACGGGAGGCTCCCATCACATTGTGGCGTGTAAGAGTCGGATACCAAAGCGACAATTCTTAGAAAGTCAGTGTTTTACTTAAGCTTCACATTTGAATTGTAAATTGGTCCCTGATTAATGCCCTTCAGCGCAAATGTCTGTGTTTAACCTGACTTGGTTAGCCAGAGTTCGCAAAACCTTTTCAACTAAGAGAGGGTCACCGAGGGTACTCCACTGTCTGCTGGCGTCCCTTCCCGGTCAGGCCGGTGGACCAGGACTTACATTGTAGTTTTTCACACACATTTACCGTGTATCTGTCCTGCAGACCCCCACTCACCCCTGCCCGCTCTGCCCCTGACCTCAGAGCTGGTTGTGGCTACGCCCAGGGTAGGAGCCCAGGCGCTTAGCCCCTCTCCTGTCAGCTAAACAGTCTGCGTCAGGCCAACCCTGGGCCACGCAGTTCCCAGCACCGGCCCGCGCGGCGCACCTCCGTGCTCATCGGGCAGTCAGTCCTCCTGCCACCTGCAGAGGATCCCACTTCCTCCAAGGAACACGGAGCTGCTCCTGGGACAGCTCCTCCGTGCTCATGGGGAAGTCCTCCCGCCACCTGCAGAGGATCCCACTTCCTCCAAGGAACACGGAGCTGCTCCTGGGACAGCTCCTCCGTGCTCATCGGTCAGTCCTCCCACCACCTGCAGAGAATCTCACTTCCTCCAGGGAACACTGAGCTGCTCCCTGGAACAGCTCCTCCGTGCTCATGGGGAAGTCCTCCCGCCACCTGCAGAGAATCTCACTTCCTCCAAGGAACACGGAGCTGCTCCTGGGACAGCTCCTCCGTGCCCCTGGGTCCTCGACCCTCTCCCTCAGCTCGGGTTCTTCCCGGTCCACGCAACCCGCCTTCCCGACCCCGGTCCTGGCCGCACCCCCTCCCCCGCCCGGGGTCCCAGGGCCGCCCTCGCCACTCCCTTGGGGGTTCCGCGCGGCCGCCTCAGGTGTGCGCCTCCTACCTGAACACCTGCCCCGGGCCTACCTGCTGCTCCCCCTACGCTGGCGGGAGCCTGTTGGATGCTCTGGCTTGGGGGTCCGCGGAGCCCGCCTGGGGGTCCTGTTGCCCCTGGATACTGCTGATCATAGCAACTTGTGACAGGTGCTCGCACAACACCCGCCCCTGCCGATGGTCCTTCTCTGTCTGCTTCCACCACTGGGGGCCGTGGCTGGGTTTCCTCCCCGGCGCCTAAGGAGCGCCGGGCATAGGATATAGACGCTCAATCCATGCTCATTGAATGGAGCCATGGAGCCTCGGTGCAGTGGGGGAGCCGAGATCTGCCCACAAAAGTCTCCAGTTTGTACAGTAGAGGTCCGATTGCTTAATTAGCCTAGAAGACAGGACCGGCATCCCTGAGTCCGCCGCCCCAGCACCGCGGTGGGCTTTGCCCAATTGGTACCCAGAGTCAAACACTCCGGGAGGGCGGCCAGTTTGGGAGGGAACCGAAACAGAGAACTTTCTGTTGGACTTGTCTATGGCAGAGCTCATTTCGAAGCTAAAATCCTTATTTTTAGCTTCCAGGGTGTTCGAGGCAGGGGCCTGTCAGCTCTGCCCCTTTTTTTGCGGTTTTGTAACAGGCCTCTCTGGGCAGTTCCTTCGCTCTGTTGTGGACAGGCCATGCTCCCGCTCAGGAAAACCGGCCCGATGTTCCCTGTCACAGGTAGGCCTCCCTCGGAGGCTGGGCAGCACAACTTTATAGACTTCTCAGAGAGCTGTCATGTTATGTACATTTTGTTTCTCCCAGGCATCGGGCTTTTTCTGACTTGAGTACACAGATACACGTTCCTTGGGACTAATATAATATGCGGACACCTTTTAAATAAAGGCCCCAGTGTTTGTAGACTGCAGGATGCAGACTGTTTTATGTCTCCTGGGTGAAAGGCTTATTCTGCTGGTTGCTGGAGGGCATTTCTGAAGGGCCCTAAGGAAAGACAAAAGGAGCAAGTTATGCCTTCCCAGAATTTTAAACTGACCTTATCCGGTGAGCTGCAGTGCTCTGTGCTCTGAGGTATGTTGGTTGGTAGTTAGGCATTGCTGTGAGCAAAGAGAATGGAGGAGGTGGGGGGAGGTGTGCAACTGCCTTTTAGAAGAGGCAGCTAGCCAATGTTTGAGCACAGCACAGATAACCAGGAATGAATACAAGAGAGCAGGGCAGGAACTCGGGTCCAGGTAGAATACAGGGCCTTGTTAAGCACCTTGCTTTGTTTCCTCTGTGGACTTACGAAAGTAGGTAGAACTTGCCACTCAAAAGATCTGGTGAAGAAATTGAAACCCAGTAGTTTGTATAAAATGTTACCCAGCATTACCACCTCAGTGCTGGAACTTTGTCAGCTAAGGCCAGACATGGATGGGAGCAGTATCTTAAGGTGTTATTTTGGTGTGCAAGCAGGTCACACTCAAAGGCTAACCTGGGCTAAATAAACGAGGCATGCGGCCGGAAGGCCACGGGTTTGACATGCTTGGTGTAGAGCTTTCCTTTGCATCTGGGAGAACTGTGGGGCCCAGCCCCTAAAATCTCACCTAGCTCTGCCATTTGTCTCATCTCTAGAGTTTAAACAGCGAGAGGTTATGTGAAGGATGGGGACCTGCTTGGAAGGTATGGCAACATGACACAGTCTTCTGCCCCGCCGGTTTTGCTCAGTGGTTGAGCAGAGGTCAGGGTTCAATCTCCATCAGGGCACACGATCAGGGTTTCGGCTCCATCCCCAGTAGGGGGCATGCAGGAGGCAGCCCATCAAATGGTTCTCTCTCATCATTGATGTTTCTATTTCTCTCTCCCTCTCCCTTCCCCTCTGAGATCAATTATATATACCAAAATAAAAAAAACAGTTTTCCATGTACTTGGCTTCTTAGCCTTGATAAAAAATCAGGATTTTTAGGGAAAAACCCTCCAAGAAATTGAAATCTAAATTTAAACTGGAAAATAAGGCTGAAGGTATTTCTAAGGTGTTACACGGCTCAGAATTCCATCAAGAAATATGGATAAGTCCTCATTCTGGTTTTTGAGAAAAGTTTGCCTTTTTTTCATTTCTGTTTTTATAGACATTTCTTGTGGTCTGTGGGCCATTGCAGCCTGTAGATCCTTGCTACTCCTAGTGGTCAGCAGCATCTCCGGCACCAGAGAGCTTGTTAGAAATGCAGAATCAGAGAGGCCTTCCCCCAGGTTTTCTGAATCATAATCCCCCCCCCCCTCCCTTCCTTCCACTCTCTCTGAAAATCAATGGAAAAAATATCCTTGGGTGAGGATTAACAAAATAAATAAACAACAAGTGCCAAAAGCAGAATCAGCATTTCAGTTCTGAAAGGACCCCTCAGGGAACTCTTTTGCTTCAGATCCCTTTCTTGAGCCCCTTCCATGCCTGATTGACCTGACATTGCATTGCATTTTTGTAGGACTTTTTCTAACAAATTGGGTAATAGGAGATGTTTAAATTCAGATTTTAGCTCTGCTGATTTTGAAATCTTTTAATCTTGTTGTGTCTTGGCTTCCTCAGTAAGTATGTGGGTGGTAATGACTGATTGAGCATTTTAGGAATTGTAGGAATTAAGGGGTTAATATTTGATAGGTGCTTTCCTGGGTAACTCAGAGACAAATATGAGTATTTGCATTCAGGGTGGGGTAATAATATATCTTTTATTTGATGGAAACCATGGCCTGTTTTTTCCAAAGCCAATCAGCACAGTTCCTCATGGATTCTACTCTCTGGGGAATGTGCTGGGGTAGGGGAGGGGTTTGCAGGTGATGGTTGTAAAGTAATGGGTTTCACTGCATTGCATGCTCAGAGCCACTGTGGCTCCTTGTAAAACAGTCTCATTTTACTTCAGGAAGATTGTTATCTTTGGAAGTTGTCTTCCTGGTCAAGGACTTGCAACCAAAGTCTAGCAGAAAAGCAAAGATAAAAAACTACTCTTCAGTTTTCATGATAATTAAAAATAGTAAAATTATCATCCAAGACCTCAGAAAAGTGTATAGTACACATCTGTTTATAGAACCAGATGAAGACAATTCAAGAAAAGAACACTACAGACCAATGGTCCTCATGAACACAGACCCAGAAATCCTCAACAAAAAACTAGGAAATCAAATCCAGCAACATTAAATGTAAAAAGAATAGTACACCACAACCAATTGTGATTTATCCCAGGAACAAAAGGCTGTTCCACTTTTCCAAAATCAATAGATGTATTCCACCATACGAATGGCTTAACAAAAACCACATGATTATGTCAGTGGATGCCGAAAAAACATTTGACAAAATTCAACATTCATTCATGGTAAATGCTGCCAGCAAACTGGTAAGAGAGGGGAACTTTCTCAACTTGAAAAGGAGCTTCTACCGAGAAATCTACAGTTAACATACATTTATAGATGCAGCTAACACAGTGGTGAAAGAATGAATGCTTTTCCCCAAGATGGAGAACAAAGTCATGACGCTGCTCTCACCACGGAGACTCATCATCCTACTGGAAGTGCTAACCAGGGCAAGAAAAGTAAATAGAAGGCATACAGATTGGAAAGAAAGAGCAACTGTCCCCATTTGCAGATGGCATGATTGTCTATATAGACAACCCTATGGGAATCTATAAAAAAGCTGGGCCTAGCTGGTTTGGCTCAGTGGATAGAGCGTCGGCCTGTGGACTCAAGGGTCCCAGGTTCGATTCCGGTCAAGGGCATGTGCCTTGGTTTCGGGCACATCCCCAGTGCGGGGTGTGCAGGAGGCGGCTGATCGATGTTTGTCTCTCTTGTCGATGTTTCTGGCTCTCTGTCCCTCTCCCTTCCTCTCTGTAGAAAATTAATAGAATATATTTTAAAAAAAAAAAGCTGGGAATAATAAGACAGTTAGCAAGGTTGCAGGATACAAGGTCAACACAAAAGTCAATTGTATTTCTATGTCCTAGCAACAAATCATTGGAAACTAAAATTATAAAAAAACAAAACAACAAAAACACGTATCAGTCGCAGTTGATCTGAAAAGAATGAAATACTTAGGTATAAATCTAACAAAACATGTATAGGATCGGCACACTGAAAACTGCAAAACACTGAAGAAAGAAATCCAAGACGATCTAAAATCAGTGGACAGACATACTGTGTTCATGGATTGGAAGACTCAGTATTGTTAAAATACCAATTCTCCACAAATTGATCTGTAGGTTTAACGCAATCCCACAATTCCAGCAAGATGTTTTTAGAGACAAACTGATTATAAAATGTATATGGATAGTCAAATTAGCTAGGCAAAGGGATGGCGAAGGTTGGTGGAAGAGTGCTCAGGGCAGAGGGAACAACATAAGCTGAAGTCACCTTTGTTTAGAGCTCTGTGTGTGTATGTGTGTGTTGGGGGTGGGGATGGGAGGTGGATGGATTCCAAGAATATGAACTTTGTCTCTTATCTCCATGAGACTTGGCCAGTGGCTCGTTTACTTCAGGCCTCAAACAGGTTTCCTCAGTTGAAAATAGGGGCTGATGTTAGTACCAATGAGCCGTCCATTCAAAGTCCTTAGCAACTCTCACATACCAAGTCATTTAACCCTGTTGCACTATAAAGTATCTCTGGAATGACACAAGTTGAGAAACTGGGTGGCTGTGGGCCAAGGTGGAAGGGAGATTTATTTTTCACTGTATGGCTTTTCATACTTTTTGAATTGTATACCACATGCAAATACCTTCTATTCGAAAATTGCTAAAATGTTAGCTGTTATTAGTTCTACCTTAGTATAGATTAGCCTTAAAGCTAATATACTGAGCAAAAACTTTAATTAAGCTTTTATTACTGTCCTTACTTTATAATTTGGAGGCCCTTGAGGATGATTTAGATAATACAGAACTTGAAGGAACTTGAAGCTTAATTTTTCAATACGTTTTCCTATAAAGCAAGCATTCTGTACAATAGGAGTGCTTAATATATTTATTGAAGCTAATGGCAAAATTTCTTCTATTTGAAAGGAATGTACCCTCATTTATTATTAGTTAAAACATTGTATGAGGATGGAATGTACTATATTACATGGTGACTATAGTTAATAATACTATATTACATACTTAAGAGTTGGCTAAGAGAGTAGATCTTAAAAGTTCTCATCACAAGAAAAAAATTTTGTAACTATGGTGATGGATGTTAACTAGACTTATTGTGGTGATCGTTTCGAAATATGTACAAATGCTGAATCATTGGTATACACCCTGAAACTAATTTACATGTGAATTATATCTCAATTAAAAAATATTGGAACAGTGAAGGAAATTAGGAAAAAAAATTTAGTCAGATGGATTCAAACGGAAAGAGCTTTGGCATTGTTTTCTTTCAAAGGCTGCATAAGATCTGATGATGGTTTCCAACTTTTTCCTGTTAGGAAGAATGCTTCATTAAATGGGCTGCATTCTTCTTTTGCACTGTCATTAATTTTTGTTACATTTCAAGAAGTGCTTTTATTACATCAGAGGGCAATGTCATTAAATTTCTGAACATTAAAAAAAATTATGGCCCTAACCGATTTGGCTCAGTGGATAGAGCGTCGGCCTGCGGACTGAAGGGTCCCAGGTTCCATTCCGGTCAAGGGCATGTACCTTGGTTGCGGGCACATCCCCAGTGGGGGGTATGCAGGAGGCAGCTGATTGATGTTTCTCTCTCATCGATGTTTCTAACTCTCTATCCCCACTCCCTTCTTCTCTGTACAAAAATCAATAAAATATATTTTTAAAAAAATTATGGACTTGGTCAGCATTTTCCCTATAACGTACCTGGAGGTCTGGCTTACCCACAAGTACGTACCAGTGGGAAATGGTGAGCTCAGTAAGACCTTCTGGCTCCTCCTGAGTCAGAGGGCCAAATCACTTCTCTGTTAACAGCCCTGGAGGATCATGGTTAATCAGAAAGTGGTAAGAGCCTTTCTCAGGTCATGGCACTTCAGAGGATGCTTAGCGGAGGAGGCAAGGACCGAGGGTATGTGCCCTGCTGAGTCCACGATGCTTCTTCCTCCTGGTGGAACGGATGTCTACCTGGGTCCTGGAGAGAGGCGTTTCCAGTCGAGAGGTAGACCTGGATTTACCTGGGCTGCAGCACATACATGATCCACCCCATTAAGGGCTCGAGGTCTGTATGGCAGCCGAGGCTGATTATTTTCCAGGATGGTCCTGTTAGCTGTTGAAATAACCTGGAAATACCAGCCTTCTGGCCTTCAACTCATAGCCACTATCACTGCCTCTTTATTATTATTCCTGGAAGTAGCTCCAGATCCTTTTGTAGGATGAGGTCAGATTTCTTTGGAAAGTAAAGTTGTTTGTGAGAGAATAGAGCAGTAGTCAAAGGCCTGTGACTGTGATCACAGAGTCTCAATTTTCCCAGACAGTCCCAATTTCCTGTGCTGTCTCATTAGACCATGTTTAAGTACATCCTAAGTTTTGTAGAAATCATTTGCTTTAAATTAGGAAATATTCCAAGCACTGTAGAGTAATTCTTTTTAAAAATATATATATTTTTTATTGATTTTTTTACAGAGAGGAAGGGAGAGGGATAGAGAGTTAGAAACATCGATGAGAGAGAGACATCAATCAGCTGTACATGCCCTTGCCCGGAATCGAACCTGGGACCCTTGCATCCGTAGGCCAACGCTCTATCCACTGAGCCAAACCGGTGAGGGCTAGAGTAATTCTTATAGCAAGTACTCATGTACTGACATTGTGTCCTGAGATTTCTGTTTGGAAAATAAGATTATTCCTGGGGGAGAGGCTGTGTATGCAGGGGAAGTAAAAAAGCAGGGTGAGATGTGCTGGGGCTTGGAATCCTTAGCAAGGTGGGATCAGAGGGCCCAGAAGGGGGAAGGATAGACTGGGAGAGGCCGAGAATACTAGAGCAAGGTACCCCGGCCAGGGGTATGGCCTCAGCATCTCCTGAGGTGGCGAAGAGCCAATTTAAACTTCTAAAGGCTCAGTTCAAAGTGGTCCAGGGCTGGGAGCTGGCCTCCAGCTAGCTGAAGACGGGACGGATGAGAGGAAGGGTATAGAATTGAGAAAGTGACACTTCCTTCGGGACAAGATCTTGCTTTTTTAGTATTGGAAACTAAATATTTTTAAGCAGTTAATTTCTTGATGGGGAGAATTTTTGTGTGAAAAATTCTCACTTAAAGGGCAGCCCAGCCCTCATCGCAGTGCCCCTCGTGTGTGGCCTTGTCTCCTCACATAAAACGGCGGAGTCTGTCACTGATTTTCAGAGGGGAGTCCCCAGGGAGCCCCGGAGTTTATTACTATAGAAATGGAGGATTGAGAGTCAGGCTGAGGGGCTGGGTACTAATTATATTTCAAAAAGTCTAATATAGCCTGCATTCAACAGGCCTTTTTAGACTGGAATTTTATGGTACTGATTATTTCATGTTTATCAGAAGCTTTGATTAACATTTGGTTAACTTACTCCTGCCTCACAGTCTTTGCATTTGAGGTTTATTCTTTCATCCCTTGCCCCCAGCCTTTGCCCAAAAATGCCCACTTGGCTCTGTTCTTCAGAATTGCTGTTCCTTTCTTCTGCTCAGAAGAGACCTTCTCCGACCACCGAACTAAAGTAGGGCACTGTCCAGCCCCTCTCCCGGCTTTATTTACCACCTGACCAGTTCAACTCCATGAGAGCAGAGGTGTTGTAAGTTTCCCTGCTTTATCCAGTGTCTGAAACAGTGCCTGTCACATAGTAAGGCAGGGATAAACAGTTGAATAGACAAATAGACATATCTCTGTTTAAGAAAAGAAAGAAAAAATGGAGTATTACTTAATGTAGTTTGTAAGATTAAGTGATTTGAAAACATGTGATCCGTAAAGGAAAAATAGCATTTATATATTTATGATTAAATAAACTTCTGTTGTAAGTGGAAAATATTGGGGAGGAAATATGGGAATAAAATGCCATTGTAATTATTATTTTATTTTTTTTAACTGTAAGTTTTAAAAGTGTATTCCTTGCTAGCTACTAGGAAACAGAAGCTTTTGCTTAGGAGACAGATTCTTGTAAAAGGCGGGGGGCGAGGGGGGCGGAACGGGACCATAAGAGGCTTGGCTAAGCCTTTTGCTTAGGGAAGTGTAAAATGAAAACCAGGGATTCTGTAATTATTATTGAAGTTGTCTGCTTTTTGCTTAATGTGTTGGGAGAGAGGGTCGCTCAGGGTCTGACAAGCTAACATTTTGAGAACCCTTAGAGTGAGCAGGCAGTTAACATGTGTAAAGAAAGAGTTGCAAGTGGGATTGAAGTGGAGGATTCTACTTGTTATTTTTATAAAGGTCTCTGATTAAAAGAAAAGAAAGCAGTTCATGGGGCCGGAGAAGTGATGCCTCTGTCTTTTGGAGGCTGGAGAGAACCATAAGAAATACTGCAATCCAAAATTTTGTCTCTGAACATTTCAAACGATTAGTTAGGTTTGGGAATTAAATGGGTTAACAAGCACTTAAAATTATCAGAGTTTAACCAGAAGTGGATAGTTTTGGATGGTTTATTTCTTTGCCACTGTGATTTGATGACTGGCGTAGTGGAAGCCTTCATTTTTGTGGTTTCTCGTTTATTCCAGCACAGCTATGAAAAACAGTTTAAGGCTAAAAGATTTTTGTGCCAATGGAAAAAAACACGCACCCCAGGAACAATGGTTCCTCCAGCGGTAGTTGCTTCTTTAACTTGTCTATTTTCAACCATTTTTGGTTCAAACCCTATATACGTGTGTATAATTGGAGATTGAAAGTTGGCTAAATAACTTTAGAGGTAGATCAAGATCACTAGCTGGACGGTGGCAAAAATTCTAACAGATTCTTCCCCCTTAAAAAAAAAATCTGTATTCTGTATATATTTGAATGTGTAGGTGGGGGTAGTCGTTGATAGACAGACATAAATAGGACAAAAATCCTGCCTCCAAGGTGCACCCCGTCTACTTGGGGGTTAGAAAGTACACACACCAAGTGCTTTAATAGAGGCTAGGGACAGCAGGCATGTCAGGGAAGCCCTTGTGGCCTATGGGAAATGGTACATCCACATGTTGAGTGTTGATGTCAGTGCCTGGCGTAAGGTGTGGTGTGTCCTGTATAGAAGGAATGTATCAGGTTCTGGGAGTCAAGGGCAAGCCTCAGAAAGGGGTGGTAAGGAGGTGAGCCAGGTATGGTTCCCCAGGTGAAGGTATGGGAGGAGAAGATCTGGAGGGCTGAGGGGGAACCAGATTTGTTAGGTTAATGAATTTGGATTTTCTGAAAGAGATGGGGAAAAGTTAGAGCTGTGGTTGCTGCGCACTAGAGATGTGGCTAGTATGACTGCGGTGCACATAAGTATAAAATACAAGCTAGAGTTTGAAGATGTAATAGAAAAAAATGTAAAATAACTTAATTTTTTATATTGATTACATGTTGAAATGATAATATTTTGACATTGGGACAAGTGAAATATACTATTAAAATAATTCTACCTGTTTCTACTTTAAAATATGGTCATTAGAAAAATTAAATTTAGCAATTTATTTTTAATATATTTTTAATGATTTTGGAGAGGAAGGGAGAGGGAGAGCAACATCAATGATGAGAGAGAATCATTAATCGGCTGCCTCCTGCACACCCCACACTGGGGATTGAGCTTGAAACCCAGGCATATGTCATGACTGGGAATTGAACTGTGACTTCCTGGTTCATAGGTTGATGCTCAACCTCTGAGCCATGCTGGCCGGGCTAAATTTAGCAATTTAAAATTACATATGTGGCTGACATATTTCTATCGGATATCACTGAGTTAGAGGGTGTGAGGAATGGCTTTGAGAAGGATGAGATGATAGCAGCAAAGCCTGGTAAGAGACTTAGTAATTCAGGTGAGAAACAAAGGCCAACTGGTCTTTTGGCAATGAAGGTGGAAAGGACATGACAAATGGGACTTAACAGATGCCAATCAAATTTTGTTATATTCCTGGTTTTTGACATTACACTAAAGTTATTTCTCAATGAAAAATATTGAAGCCAATACTTATTGTGCATTTACTGTGTAAGATTGCTAAATGTTTTACAGGTGTTACCTCATTTAATGCTCACAGCAATCCTATGAGGCAGATACTTGTCAGATGAGGAAACAGAGGCTGTATAACTCCCTCAAGGTCCCCACAGCTAGCAAATGGGGAGCTATGCAGCTTACCTTCAGAGACCACTCTTAGAACCCCCGTGTGTGTCTGTTTCTACAACCGTGAGGCAGGTTATGAACACTATTTCAGCATCACTTGTCTTTTCTATTCCACAGGGACTTAGCCCATTTCTGTTTCCTCTCTCCTGCTGGCCCCGCTCCTGGTGGGTCTGCCAGCCTTGACAGCTCTCCTGTGTCCCAGTTCTGGCACATACATGGGTGGCACCTGTTAGAGCAGGGGTGTAAACCCCGAGAAATCATTTGGCCTGGCCCTGTTAAGGCATTAGGGGTGAGATAATTAAATGTTTGACCAAATACAGCAGGCTAATTTTTAAGTTGATAATTTTGTATAACCCGAGAATGATGTTATAAATATTCAAATGGCCCTTGCAGAAAAAAGGTTGCCCACCCCTGTGCTAGAGTCAGAGGAGAGGTGATGGTTTTACTTAAAGGGAGGTCCCTCAGCCCTTCTCTTCCAGTTCCTTGGATTATCAATGAAATTTAACAGTTGCTGAGATCAGAGCCAAGGAAAGTCATGAGGAAGCTGGAGACAAGGTTTGCTGGTGGAGGAGGGGTAGAAAGGTAAAAACTGAGACTTGGTTATCCTCTTGTATGCTCAAGCCAGTAGACTTCAACGTAATTGGAATTGGAAGAATTATTGACCTCTGGAACCTTTTTCCCCTTAGAGCAGCTAATACAGAATATTGGCACCTTTTTTTTTTTTTACTTTTGCTTGTGGGTATTAAAGGATAAGTTTGTTTTGTTTTTTTTATACATTTATGTTGTTTTTTAAAAAAATGTATTTTTATTGATTTCAGAGAGGAAGGAAGAGGGAGAGAAAGATAGAAACATCCAGGATGAGAGAGAATCATGGATTGCCTGCCTCCTGCAAGTCCCCCACTGGGGATTGAGCCCACAACATGGGCATGTGCCCTTGACCAGAATCGAACCCGGAACCCTTCAGTTCGCAGGCTGACACTCTATCCACTGAGCCAAACTGGCTAGGGCTAAAGGATAAGTTTGAAGTGGTAAAATCATAACTTTCATACAAATATAAAAGACTTTATTAACCAGGGAACCAGTAAGTTGTAACAACTTGTTCAAAGGGAAATTCAAAGAGCAGACACACACACACACACACACACACACACACACACACACACACACTGTTGAAATAGATGCAACTCTGGCTTTGAGGGGATCAGCTGTCTCTCCCACAGATAGTTCATTTGCCTGTGTGCAGGCTGGAATCACTTGCATTGCTGTCAGTTAGGTACTACTTGATAGAATTGCAAAATGGCTCAAAGACAGAGGCGCAAATCCATAGCATCAGATAATTTGGAAAGTTATGTTCTATCAAGGCCTATTTTTCCATTGAAGATACTCAATAATCTCTTTGGTCCATTTTGAAATCTTCCACAATTTATCCTGAGATGGGGAATATATGGGGAATATCTAACCCGTGCATGTTAGAACTTCCCAATTTCATTCGTCCCCTTTTCTCTGTTTCCTCTGTTCCTCCAGCCTGACGGGTGACCCCTGACTGGTTGGGTTGTTGGAGGAGGATCCTTTATGGCTTCTTGTACCCCACTCTAGATTTCCTTGGCACTGTTTTTCACAAAAAACAGATCTTGATCATCTACACTTAGGACCATGTCCTTTAGGAGCCTGAGTCAGGCTAGAGTGGCAAGGAGAACAGGTAAGAGGATTACCTGCTGTCATGGGGTGGGTGGTGAGGGGAGGTTGAATGGAAGTGGCTGAGAGAAGTGCTTGGTGAATACTAGCTGTTATTCTTAATGCCAGGTTCTGGTTCAGTCATTCTCCCATTCACAGTCTCTCCCCATAAATCTGTCACCTCAACTTGGTTGGAAGCTCCTTGTTCCCCAAAGTAACATGTTGCTGCTGTGAGGCCACTCCAGCCCTCTGCCCAGGAGTGAGTGGGCTGGGGTAAGGCAGGATCCTATAGATCGCCTTCTCCTATTCTCTTTCTGCTGGCCCTGCCATGTCCATCTTCACAGGGTTTTCTTTGTTCTGATTGATATCCTATGTCCTGTGATGTCCTATGATGTCACTCTAGTTTCATTGTAGCCTACTTTACATTACATATGTCCCTCACTCTCTGGACTCTCTGGCTTTCTGAACAGATTTGGATATACTTACAAGTCTTTTGTAATAAGTTTATAAACAAGTCCAAGACCCAGATCCTGTTGAGTGTACATAGTAGTGAACACGTGGCTGCTTGGTAATCACATTCCATCTCATCCAAGTTCAGTTTGATGTATTATTAAATTTGGAACAAGCTCCAAATACAGGGAAAAAGTGAAAACAAGTAATTCATGTTGAAGGTGTGTCTTAGTCTGTTATAAAAAAATACCATAGGTTGGGTGGTTTAAACAATAGAAATTTGCCCTGGCTGGTGTGGCTCAATTGGTTGGGCATTGTGTAATGCACCAAAAGGTCACTAGTTTAATTACCGGTCAAGGCACATACCTAGGTTGCTGTTTTAGTCCCCAGTAGGGGGCACAGCCGATCAATGTTTCTTACATCGATGCTTTTTTTTTTTTTCTCTTTCTCCCTTTCTTTTCTTCTCTCTAAAAATCAATAAACAACAGAAATTTATTTCTCACCTTTCTCACACTTCTGGAGACTGGTCCATGATCAAGATACCTGCAGGGTAGGTTTCATTCTGAGGCCTCTCCTCTTGGCTTCTAGGTGACTGCCATCTTGCCATGTGCTCACATGACCTTTTCTTTGTGCGTGCCTGCGGAGAGGGGGAAATATTTCTTCTTTTACAAGGACACTGATGTCATCGTCAGGGCCCCATCGCATGACATCATCCAACCCTAATTACTTCCCAAAGGCTCCCATCTCCAAATAGCACATTGGAGAGTTAGGGCTTCAACATATGCATTTGGGTGAGGGAGATGTAATTCAGTGCATAGCAAGGTGAGAACATGGTATAAATCAGTAATGGAGGTTCAGGGTGGCTCCAAATATCTTGAAACTCAGACTTTTAGACAGAAGGAATCTTGTGTGCCCTCCTTTGTTTTACGGGTGAGGAATCTGGCCCCTAGAGAAGTTGTGACTTACCTATGGCGACCCAGTTTGTTGGAACCTGAGTCTCTGGCCAGTGTTCTTTCCCCTGTGACAGCTGCTGCTGGAGGGGTGATAGTTTGATTCCTTTCTTTTTTTTTTTTTTAATCATGTTTTATTGATTTTTTACAGAGAGAAAGGGAGAGGGATAGAGAGTTAGAAACATCGATCAGCTGCCTCCTGCACACTCCCCACTGGGGATGTGCCCGCAACCAAGGTACATGCCCTTGACCGGAATTGAACCTGGGACCCTTGAGTCCGCAGGCCGACACTCTATCCACTGAGCCAAACTGGTTAGGGCAGTTTGATTCTTTACTGTGAAGCCAGATGTGCGAAAGCTGTGTGGATTCTGATAATCTTATCTTTTATATGATTTTGGGGAGAGAGGATAGGCGGTAAATCCCCTCAGGTATGTTTTAGGGAAGACTAGAGATGACGAACCGAGTCTGCTTGTGATGCTCTGTTTAAACTGCAGGTGTTTAACCAGCCCAGGCAAATTGCCCCAGGGAGTGTACTGGGGCAGGCAGCTGACTGGGGAGTCCCAATGTTTGGATTGTAATGAAACCCTGATGTTTGCAGGTGTAAACTGCTTTTTAGTTCCTCAATTTCTCTAATAATAAATTGATGTCAGGATAATTTGCCAGCACTTATATATATAAAAGCCTAAACGACTGTTCGACCTGTAGCTATGACGTGCACTGACCACCAGGGGGCAGACGCTCAATGCACAGGCATGCAAACATGGAACAGACTGATGAATCTTAGAGGGAAGGGGGGAGGAGGTGGGCAAGAAGACATTAACCAAAGATTTTATATGCGTACTAGAGGCTTGGTGCATGGATTTGTGTACTGGTGGGGTCCCTCGGCCTGACCTGTGGGGATTGGGCCGAAACTGGCAGTCCGACATTCCCCAAGGGGTCCCAGATTGCAAGAGGGCGCAGGCCAGGCCTAGGGACCCCACCGGTGCACGAATCTGTGCACCAGGCCTCTAGTTGGTTTAATTCTTTTAGGGCATGGTTTTGTAGGTGAAACTGGGAAACAGACCCCCACTTGTGACAGGTGAGTATATCCACATGGCTCTCTGCCTGGTCCCGAAATGTGTGATGGTGGTGGAGGTGGTAATGAGGATGTTGCTGGTGTGGTGCTCAATAAAGAATGACAAATTGTAGGGAGAAGGAAATCTGGGGAGCTCAGCAGGGCCAGTAGTTTGTGGAGCCTCTCCTATGTGTCTAGCTCTACAGAGTTCTGTAGGATATCTGCTTCCCTCCCTCCCTCCCTCTCTCTTCTCTCTCTCCTCTCTCTCTTTCTCTCTCTCTCCCTCCCTCTCTCTCTCTTTCTCCCTCTAAAAATATATTTTATTGATTTTTTACAGAGAGGAAGGGAGAGAGATAGACAGTCAGAAACATCGATGGGAGAGAAACATCGATCAGCTGCCTCCTGCACACCTCCCACTGGGGATGTGCCCGCAACCCAGGTACATGCCCTTGACCGGAATCGAACCTGGGACCCCTCAGTCCGCAGGCCGACGCTCCATCCACTGAGGCAAACTGGTTTTGGCTCTCTCTCTTTCTTAATGGACTATAGAATCAGCCATTGTGTCTCAGACCAGATCAATATAAATGAAAGCAAAGTTAAAAAAAATTTTTTTAATACTACCTGTTTACAACAGTAAACTTCTTAATACTTAACATACAGAACATTAAGACCTGCTGAATACAGGATCGGTTCAGCAATATTATTGTCATAGGGGAACACAGAAAGTCCCCGGCATCCTGTTGTCCAAGGCTACTTTATACAGTCGCTGGTTGTGCACGCACAGTGGGTCTAGCTGAGAGAGCGAGGGAGGCTGAGAACCAGTTGCATGCTCTGCTTGTGAAGGCATAGGCCCTGGCACCGGAGGAGGGGCTGCCTATGCCCAGTTCGTTAGCCCAGAGGGGGTGCCCTTTTCAGTTTGCTATCCTCTTGCCAAGCCAAGCTTCCACCCAGACTGGGATCTGTTTCTAACTGGCACAGAGGTGCTATATGGAGCAGCTTGTATCTTATTTATTTAAGTGGGAAACTTATTCTAGAGATGTGGCTTTACTGGCATATTAAGCTAGATGGGAGAGTGTATTTTTAACTAAGACCAAATAAAACAAAAATGTAAACTTTAATTTTCCAGATATAATATTTTACACAGATTTATTTTGAATTAGTAAGCGTGTGCGGGGCCTTCCAGCATGCTGTGTGGTCCTCTGTGAGGCATGTCGATGATGTATTCCGTAGTGCATGACTGACTGAATGAACAGAGATAAAAAGGTTACTTGCTGCCTCATTTCAACAAAAGCTCCCATGTTGTTGAAGTTAAAAACTTCGAGTCCTGCTCAGAACCTCAATTATCATTAGAACATCTGTCAAACAGTTGATGATGTGCGATGGGTAGTTGAGGTTGGTGCAGAAAACCCGATACCACTTCCACTCCAGGAGGTCCTGGCTGGGTGTGTGCACTGAGGGGCCTTTGGGACTCACTGGGTGGGCTGCTCCCAAGGCCCAGTCATCTCTTCAGTGTTGGGCAGCTCTGAGTTGCCAGGAATAGACACAGGGGTTCCTTTTGGGTTCACTCAGAACCAGGTAAACCAGGTCTTGGAGGGAACCCAGGGAGGGCCCAGCAGCCAGGCCTCATGAATCTTGGGGGTTTTATTTGAATCAGTTATTCGCTCAAGAGGACTCATTTTTCTTCCAAGCTTCCCAGTCAGAAGGCAGCCCATGGCTCTTGGGTCACAAAGGGCCTATGTCCTCCCCTCACAGGCTGGACTGTGACCCAAAAGAGGACTGGGCCTTGCCCTGGCTGGTTTGCTCAGTGGATAGAGCCTCGGCCTGCAGACGTACTTTGGTTGCATGCTCTATCCCTGGTTGGGCCCAGGGGCCATGGAGGCCAGCATATGGCACCGTGTATGTCTCAGATAGCCAAGGACTGGCTGCTGTCGACCTGAAAGAATCCCAGGAGTAGGTCTGGTCAAGGACCTGAGTGGAAGTTGAAAACCTGGCCAAAGAAGGTAGTTTTCTTAATAAAATGTGAACCTTCTGCTTGGTTGCTTCCAAGAAGAAAAAACTGGCTGAGGAAAATGCTGTTTTAAAGTATGTAGGCTGTGAGGGCTATGTGGAAAGCATCGCTGCCTGACTTGTTTGCAGTGGGAAACACAATCTCTTGCTGTAGGAACGCCGTATTGAGAGGCCCTTCGGAACAAACCACATCTCACTGTTAAGTAGCTGCACTAAAGTGGAGGACAGCATTCAGACTCAGAAGTGTATGCCCTGAGGTATTTTCAGTAAATGATGGAGCAGCCCAAAAAGCAACTCCTAAAGGTCAGAGGAATCATAAAAGAATGCTTAGGCAAAGTTGTAGGCATTGCATTTTCTGATAGAGATATATTTGTACATATTGTAAATATATTCTGATAGATGATCTGTTTAAAATCATTCCAGGTCTGACTGCTCTGACGCTAATTTGCTGACTGTGGTTGAATTCCAGAGAGCACGTCTGATTGGCCTGATTGCCACTGCCTCTATTTGGTTGGGGCTTTCCCAGCCAGGCCAAGTGAGAGATGCTTGACCAGCCTCTGGGTAGTGCCGTGTACTTAGGGTCCTGAGTGTGACACCTCTTTGAAAGGAACAGCTTGGGGTCACTTCTCTTAGGGGTGAGGAAGGCAGGGGAGGAGGAGGGATGGAATAGCTCTTGGAGGCATCAGTGAGCATACTGGTCTTTTCCTGTGACATGGCTCTTACTCTCTCCATCACAGCCTTTGCTTCAGCCCCTTCCAAATTTCCCGGTCTCCTCCTAGGACTAGGTCCACTCCCCTGCCTGGATCCATTCTGCCTCATCACCATCACTCACAGACCTCCTTCCATATGAACACCTTTACCACTTACCTGACTCCCTCCCCCCTTTATTCAGAAACACCAGAGAAGCTTCCCATATTTCTATTTGTCATGTTCCAGCCTCACATCTGGTAAAGTGTCTTTTGGAAATCTGGTACTATATGAGGCTTACAAAGCTCCTTTATGTCAGGGAGCATAGTCTGAGTCATATATAAATTGATCCGTAATATAAATATCATATTTTTAATTTGAATGCTATTTTCCAAAATGGAAGAAAATTACTTTCTGATTTATAAAAGTATTGTGTCTGTTGTTTAAAAAAAAATCAGACTACTATAGGAAAAAAATGAAAAAATTAAGAATCATCACTATTCTCATTAGCTAGAGAGAACTTCCATTAATAGGTATGTGTTGTTTTAGACTTTGTTCCTGTGTGTTCATACTTGTAAAAATGGGATATTATACATTGGGTATGGCACACGTGGTTTTTTAAAATTTAGTTATAGGTTTACATTATTGCTTTTAAGAACTTTTCATGGAAGCACAATATACATACAGAAAAGTGCACAAACCTTAAGTATACAGCTACTAGTAACATCTCAACATTATGCCTCATTATGTTTTAGATCAGGGGTGGGGAACATCCGGCCCAAGGGCTGTGAAAGCATTTGGTTTGGCCCTGCCAAGGCATTTGGGGTGAGTTAATTAAATGTTTGACCAAATATAGCAAGCTAATTTTTAAGTTGATAATTTTGTATGGCCCGAGAATGATGTTAAAATGTCCAAATGGTGGCCCTTATCGAAGCTGCAGCTGCTTCCACGTAGCTGCTGCGGTCAAAAAGGAGCCCAGAGTGACAGTTTTCCTTGACGGTCGCCGTTCTGTTTGCTGTAACCGATCTGCAACATTTCAGGAAAAGACAATTAAAAAAAAAAATGTCCAAATGGCCCTTGGCAGGAAAAGGTTTCCCACCCCTGCTTAATTTTTTAATATTTATTTTTACAGAGAGGAGGGGAGAGGGATAGAGAGTTAACAACATCGATGAGAGAGAAACATCGATCAGCTGCCTCCTGCACACTCCCCACTGGGGATGTGCCCGCAACCAAGGTACATGCTGACTGGAATCTGGGACCCTTGAGTCCGCAGACCAATGCTCTATCCACTGAGCCAAACCGGTTAGGGCTAATATTTATTTTTAAAAGATATTTTTATTGATTTCAGAGAGGAAGGGAGAGGGAGAGGAGAGAGAGAGAGAGAGAGAGAGAGAGAGATCAATGATGAGAGATAATCATTGATTGGCTGCCTCCTGCACGCCCCCTGCTGGGGATTGAGCCCGAAACCTGGGCATGTGCCCTGACTGGGAATCCAGCCGTGACCTCCTGGTTCATAGGTCAGTGTTGAGCTACTGAGCTATGCTGGCCGGTGGGGATGCTCTCTGGTTGGCCCTGTCCAATAGCCCACCCTGTCTTATTTCTGTTTTGGTTGTCATTTTGGAATTTGATCTGTTTCTTTCTTTAGGATTTTTTTGTTTTGTTTCATGACTGAGTGACAAAATTGAAGGATTTTATTCTATATTTTGAATCTAGAAAAATAGCATTTAAAAGCTAGTTTGGAATTTGTCATATTATGGTTTTGAATTAAACCAATAAGGAAAAAAAATCTGTTAATGGAGTGCATTTTCTTTCTGAGCGCATAAGAAAACTGCCAGAAGTTTGAGCTATAGAAATTTGGGCATGTGCCAAGGATGTTGGTGGTCTCCACATGTGCTATTTTTAAAATTAAAATACAGTAAAATTTACTTTTGGGTATACAGTTCTGTGAGTTTTAACACATACATACATTCATGTAGCCACAACAGTTAGGATACTGAATAGTCTCAACCCACAAAACTTCCTCATTCTCCTCCTTTGTGGTCACACCCAACCCTTGACAACTACTCATCTGTTCCCCATCACTATAGCTTTGTCTTTCCCAGAATGTTACATGAATGGAATCCTAGAGTATGTAAACGTATGAGACTGTCTCTCACTCAGTGTCATGCATTTGAGATCCATTCATGTAGTTTTTATCAATAGTTCATTCCTTTTCATTGCTGACTTAGTTTTTCATTGTGGCTATGTACCACAGTTTCTTTATTAATTTACCTGTTGAAGGACATTTGGATTGTTTATAATTTTTAGTGATTATGAATGGAACTGCTATAAATGTTCATGTACAGTTTTTGTGTGAACATAAGTTTTTATTTCACTGGAGTTAATACCTAGAAGTGTAATTGTTGGGTCATGTGGTTAAATGTATGTTTAACTATATAAGGAACTGCTAAATAGTTTCCAGGGTGGCTGTACTAATTTTCGTTCTCACTAGCAATATATAAGAGTCCTGTTTGCTCTGCATCCTGGTAGGCATTTGGTATTATTATTATTTTTTTTTAAAAAAATACATTTTATTGATTTTTTACAGCGAGGAAGGGAGAGAGATAGAGAGTTAGAAACATCGATGAGAGAGAAACGTCGATGAGAGAGAAACATCGATCAGCCGCCTCCTGCACATCTCCTACTGGGGATGTGCCCGCAACCCAGGTACATGCCCTTGACCGGAATCGAACCTGGGACCCTTCAGTCCGCAGGCCGGCGCTCTATCCACCGAGCCAAACCGGTTTCGGCAGGCATTTGGTATTATTATCTCTCTCCCTCCCCACAATATAATGCTTTTCATAGTGGTTTTAATTTGCATTTCTCTAAATAGCTAATGATACCAAGCATCTTGTGCTTATTTGCCATCTATATAGTCTTTTTGGTGAAGAATCTTTTGTCTTTTGCCCATTTAAAAAAAAAATTGGACAGTTTGTTTTCTTACTGTTAAATTTTGAGAATTCTATATGTACTTTGGACATAAGAACTTTGTCAAATACATGACTTGCAAATATTTAAGCTCAGTATTTGTCTTGTTTTTTCAGTTTCTTAACAATGTCTTTTCATAACAAGTTTTTAGTTTTAATTAAATTCAATTTATCAAGTTTTTCCTCCTGGATTATGCTTTTGGTGCATAAAATATCTTCCTAAAAGTCCTTCAAAGCTTTTCAAACTCTAGAATATTTTTTTTTGCAAGGCAAATATCTTTACTCCTGCAGGAGGGTGCAATGCACCAGCAACAAGGCAGGCAAGCACAAAGAACGGGAAGTCCGTTCTCCTTTTTATCCCTGATGAGTTACTGCATGTACCCTCTCATGATTTCTTTTAAGAATTATAGTTTCGTGTTTTATTTTTGGATCTATGACCCCTTTGAGTTAATCTTTATACAAGGTGAAAACTTTAGGTTGAGTTTCATATATTTGCCTATTGATGTGTAGTTGTCCCAACGCTATTTGTTGAAAAGACTACCCTTTCTCCATTAATTTGCCTTTTTACCTTTGGTGAATTCTGAAATTTTAGCATTTCATTTAGAGCAGGTCTACTGACTGTGAATTCTCCTAATATCCTTTTTTTTGAGAAATGTCTTTATTTCATAGTTATTCCTGAAGGTTAGTTTTGCTAGATATAGAGTTCTGGGTTGACAGTTTGTTTCTCAGCACTTTAAAAATGTTATTCCACTTTCTGGCCTCCATGGTTTCTGATATTAAATCAGCATCATTCAAATCATTGTTATGTATAATGCATAACTTTTATGTTTGCTTTTAGGACTTTTTCTTTGTTAGTTTCCATGGTTTGATTATGATGCATCTGGACATAGATTTCTTTGAGTTTTTTCTGTTTGGGGTTTGCTGATCTTCTTGAATCTTAAATTTATGTCTTTTGCCAAATATGGGAAGTTGTCTGTTATTATTTTTTCAAATACTTTTTTTTATGTTGCATGCTCTTTTCCCTCTACTTTTGGGATTCCAGTCACAAACAGTAGACCTTTTTGTGCCTGAGTCTAAGCTGGGGAATTTTGGAGAAAAAAAAAGGGAACTGACTGCTGGTTCAGTGGTACTTTGAATTCTGATTTCCCTGGTCTGTCTACTGCTGTTTATTTCCCAGAGTCATGTAATAGTTGCTTCATACATTGTTTCCAAATTTATAGTAGCATTTAGTGGGATGGACAGGGTGGGATGTACTTAACTGGGATTACAAAATTGTGATATTTGGAAGCTTTCTAATTTGTTTTTATTGTCTGCAGCAAATAAGCTGTTAGCTTGCAGGCTGCTGGGGCCCTGGTCTGCTTAGGCTGAGTTGTTTTTGTTTTGAAAGTAAGGGAATATTTAAAATATTACTCTGGATATTGCTGGCATGTGCAGGGAATCATAAAAATATTTATTTTAACAAGGTTTGGATTTAATAACTTAATGAACAGACTTCTGCCTACATATGTGAAAGTGGAGTGTCCTACATAAGGAAAGGTTTGTGACCACTCAGTTCAACCCCTACCACCAAAATTTAAGTCTTTTACTTCATTCTTTACTGACAAACATTTAGCTTCAGCATGACTGATGTCACCTAAAACCTGTTGACTGCCCTCCTCTATTCTGTATTTCTGTAGCTGAATCTTTTTGAACCTTACATGTTTGCCAGTTCGAATCAATTCATGGCATCAGCCTGGCTTTCTATACTGTTGGGATAATTTTGAAGCTTCTCTTACATAGTAACAATTCCAAGTCTCTTATCCACAAATATGGCAAATGATAAGCCAGCCCAAATAATTGCTAGAAACTTATGTGGGCAGGGGCCATCCCAAAGGTCCTTCACCTGAACCCGTGTTCTAGGCTGACATGAAACATTAATGATCACCCTTTGGGTAGTGTTCAGTTACCTATGGGTATGGTTTAATGGTCATTTATTAGATGCCTGTTCACTCCCCATTGGTTGGTCAGTCACTGACCAGCTCTTTTACCGAGTGCCTATTGTTGGGGGAGGGGATGGAGCAGGAAACCAGATAAACGTGATTCCTGAGACAGGTGCCACGTCGCAGTACACCTGGGAACACGGCGTGTGGGGGCACTTCCTCACGCAGCTCAGCTTGCAGGAGAGGCTAAAGCCACAGAGAGAAGGAGACCACGGGCAGCTTGTGTTAAGTGCGTGGAAGAAACGGGGGTGAAGCCTAGAGGGAGAAAGGCTAATGGTGGAGGCTTCCCAGCAGAGGTTGCTTTAATCTTTTCATCTGCTTGTTTTAAAATTACTTTTAAAAGAAATCACACAGGTAATACTACTTTATTTTTGAGGAAAAATTAGAAAAGATCGGTAAGTTAAAAGAAGAAAACAAATTTCCTGAAATATTATTAATCAGAGGTGAGCATCGTTTGTTCACAGTGTGCATAACACTTTTGTTTGTGTGTGTGTTTATTAACATATGTACATATGGGTGTGTATACATACACACGATACAAATGAATAGTTGTATAACAACTATTTTATGTATGCCTTTATCAATTGACTTTACAGCATTTTCTTTTTCTGTTTTTTATTTTAAATTTACATAGAGTGAATTTTACTTTTTATAGTGTACATTTCTGTGAGTTTTGACAAATATGTAGAGTCATGTGTCTACCACCACAGTCAGATAGTTCCACCAACCCTCAGAGTGTCTCATTCTACCCGTTTTTGTCAACCCCTCTCTCTACTGCTACTCAACCCCTCCCTGGCAATTAGTGATTTTGTTTCCATCTCTATCATTTTGCCTTTTCCAGAATGTCGCATAAATAGAATCACAAAGCATGTAGTCTTTTAAGTCTGGCTTTTTTTTTTTCACTTAGCATGATGCATTTGAGATATTCTTCCATGTTGCTGTGTGTCCCCCTGGAACACCTGCATCAGTAGCTTAACAGCCATTGGTGATCATGGCTTAGATCAGTGGTTCTCATTGGAGGTGGGAGGAGATTTTGCCCCCGAAGCTACTCCCCCCTCCGCCCCCCCCCTCCCCAGGCAGGGGGAAGACAAGACATTTTTGGTTGCTATCACAGGAGCTGAGTCAAGTACTGGTACTTAGTGGGTAGAGGTCAAGGATGCTGCTGAACATCATAGGATGAGCCCTTGCTGGGAGATACTTATAAACTATGTAAATCAGTTGTAGTCCTGACTCAACCTCAGTAGTCCTTGCTAATGTCCTTGCCTTCTGATATGCTTATCGGAATGTCCTGTCCCAGACCTGGAATCTGACATTTCTCTAGAAGTTCTTGTTCCTTTGAGTGGGAAATAATATTTAGAAACCTCAACCTGGGCACTAGAGATGGGAGTCCGGATCAGAGGAATCTGTGTGTGTGCAAAGAAAGCAGCATGACAAAGCCCTGGGGAGCAGTGAGGAGAGGCAGGGTAGGAAGGGAGCAATGGAGGTCAAGGGTGGGTGGAGGGCTGATCAGCAGTGCCCAGTGTTGTAAAGGGTTCAGGGACTGGGTTTGAACCCCAAGTCTGCTACTAATGAGACTTTGTAATCTTGGATTGGTTACTTAATATCTTTCCCTCATTTTTGTCCTTAATAGGATGGTGATTAAAAACCATGTGCTTCTTGGGGTGATAAAAATGTTCATAATGGTGTTGGCTGCATAACTTTGAATATACTAAAAACTACTGAATCATACACTTTAAGTGGGTGAATTTTACGGTGTGTGAATTATATCTCAATTAAAAACAAGCAAACTATGTTTCTCACAGGATGGAATGGCAGTTTAATGGCTGTGGCAGTGCCTAGCACAGCATTTGACCCACAGTAGGACTTGGCAGATGTTGAATTTCTTAGGAGGACCAGAGGGTCACATTGTAGGGGCCACAGTTTTTATTGTCTCTGGAGCTGGGGACACCATTTGCAAGGGCTGTGCTGAATATGTGAATATGTGCTGAATATGTGTAGGAAGATAGGGAGGAAGGGACCTGTGGCAAGGCCCTGGGGGTCCCAGGTTTGGCCCCTTAAGGAGGCTCTTCTCCTGGCCCCCTCTCAGTTGGATGATGTGGAGGTGCTGGGGGCTGTTAGGGTCCACAGGTCTCATGGCTGAGCTGGGTTTTCCAGGTGGGTCTCCTCCTGGCCTCTTAGAATTTATGGTTCGTTATTTTAGCCTAAATTAATCTTTAGAACAAAGCTACTCTTGGTCTTCTTGTTTCTCACTCAATGAGAAAAGCAGTGCTCTTTCCCATCCCCTTAAGGTGGTTTGTCAGAGATGTGAGGGTGGGGAAGTGCCCAAGAATTAAAGCAGAGAGGAAGGGAAGGGGGAAGGGTTTGCTTTTGGATCACGCGGGGATGTGATGCTGCTCCCTGGGATTTCTGCTTTATCCGTGAAGCCAGGGCGAGGGGACAGAAAACGCGAGTGCCAGCAGCAGTTAAACATCTTCAGATGTGTATGGTTTGAAGCAGCTTGTGTCCTGTGTCCTCCTCATGTGCTTCATTAGTCATGTAAACGGTCTGAAATGTAGCTTCTTGGGCAGGGTGGCATTTGCAGTAAAATCTTGTGGGTATTCTTTTGGCAAGAAAGATGCTGACCGTCCTGTGGTTTTCTGAAATCATGTGCAATTATATCATCAAACCACATAATAAGATTTTCTGGACTTTATTTTAAAAACAAGAAAATATTTTGCACTTCACTGGGTCACGCTGTCTGTGTGCTCTAGGTAGTTGGCTGTCCAAGCCCATTTTAATTTGTCCGAGACTGACCTGCTCTGGTGAGCCATTGTTGACAAGTTATCCCCGGGTTTAATCTGTGTGCACTCATGCTCGCTGCTCTGTACGTGTAATAATTTATGTTAAAGGTGAGAGTCTTGCCAAAAATGAAATTGAAATACAGTCTCCTAAGTTTAGCTCTTAACTTATGTATGGCTTTAGGATTCCAAAACAGCAAAATTATTTACACAGTAGAACCCAGCCTGAAAAATGTGTCAGGAGTACTAGTTGAGTAGGTCTTGTGACGTGAGCCAAACTCAAGACCGAACCAAGCCCACAGCTTCCTGGAGCCGCCAGCAAGAGTCCTCGCCCTCGGTCCTCAAATGAAACAAAGCCTCAGGGTTTGAAGGAAGCACAGCTTGGGGTGTCGCTGGTTGGACTGGTGACAGACCTGCCACTGCCCTGGTCCTCTCAGCCACCTCTTTTCCTCTGACCCCCCTGAGCCCTTGGCAGCCTCCCCCTTTTGTCCTCATGTCTCTCTTTCTTCTCAACAACAAGGAACTTCCTTGCCTGTGCCCCCAGCTCCTTTGCTTAACGAATCCTGCTGCCCAGTTAGTGCTCCCTGCCAGCCGGGGTGGCCCTAGCACCCGAGGGCATTCCTGCCCTTCCAGAGCAGGTGGTTTTCTTTTCTTTCTCTGCATCTCGCACATCCATAGCTTGGACACTGTTTGTTTAGCTGCAGAAAAACAATGGAACCAAAGAGCAAATGCAGAGACATTGATTGCAGGTTAAATAATTTATACCTGCATTTAGCGCTTTCGATTCGGAACCAAATAATATTTGCTTATTGTTTATTGTCTTAGGGGAGAGGAGGGTAATATTTTAAATCGACCTTCCTCATGGGATGGCCTCCCTTGCGGGGAGCAACTCTCGGATTATTTTTCTTAGAACAATGCAGTTGCCGAAACTGGTTTGGCTCAGTGGATAGAGCGTCGGCCTGCGGACTGAAAGGTCCCAGGTTCGATTCCGGTCAAGGGCATGTACCTGGGTTGCGGGCACATCCCCAGTAGGAGATGTGCAGGAGGCAGCTGATCGATGTTTCTCTCTCATCGATGTTTCTGACTCTCTATCTCTCTCCCTTCCTCTCTGTAAAAAATCAATAAAATATATTAAAAAACACACACACAAAAAAACAATGCAGTAGTAGTTAGATCCCTTTGAGATGGGTAACCACATTGTGTGCTTTGTCAGAGACCCTCCTGGCACTGGCTCCCTGAGTCCTAGATTGTGTTCCTTGAGAGAAATCATGTAGTGATGCTTTTTCCTTTAGGCAAGTGTGTGGGGAAGGAACAGACCCTGCATCAGTTATATGTTAGTCCTCTGGTGGGCAAGAATGAGGGATGGGAGGAACTAGCTATGGGCCCTGGACCAAACCTTCTGGGCCACACGATGGAGATGTGAACATCAGAGATAAAGAATGGACTGTGCCCAGTACAGAGCCCGAGAGCATCCTTACATTATTGATGCTCCTCTAAATGCAAGGCATTGTAATTCTGCGGTGCCTTGCAGTGCACAGCTAGCTACTTGAGCCCCTTCGGCAGACCATACAACATGGCCTGCGAGCTTATGTTTTAAGTGATCTGTCACTTAACAGACATGTCCATATGAGCAGCTTAAACCCCTGGCTTCAGGACTCAGATAGATGGTGGGGAAGGCCGTGTGCCTCTTCTGTGGTTCTGACTCCAGGATCCTGTCTTAGCATCAGCTGTGCGTTGAGAGTGGAGATGGTTTCTGAAGTGCAGTCACTTCCTCGCCCCTCCACTGCCCTCTCTGGGTTCTCTGTTCTGCACATCATGAGGTCTTTCAGCAAAAGCAGCAATTTAACAACTTGCCTGTTGGGTCTTTGTGGCTCAATAGAAGCCACGTCTCATCTTTCAAATATTTTTTTTCCAGTGTTGGTGGGAAGAGAGACACTTGAATTTTGAATATGCTAGAGTTGATTAGGACTTGATTTGATACTGAAGGTACTTTGGATCCTGCTGTGAGTGTGTGTGTGTGTGTGAGTGTGTGTGTGTGTGTGTGTGTGTTCATCACTTAATTAACAAGGTCCTCAGAGTCCTCATAGTTGCTACCCTGCTGGGTAAATGAGCTTCTGTTTTTCACTCTGTGCATTTAATTGTGCATGACCTGAGTCCTGACAGAGTACTGACCGGCACATGGCTTTTTTTGTTTCCCAAACTGTTTTTCCTCCCAACACCGTGTTGTAGTGTTAACAGGTGTGCTGAGGGAAAAGAAAAATTTCTGTGTTCAGTAACATAATCCACACATCCAATAAAGGCAAACAGGTTATGTACTGTGAGGCTTTTTAGAACTGTTAATTTGCTGATGTGCCCCAAGGCCAGGGATAGATATAGTTAGGATTTTGTCTAACCTTCGAAGAGGTCTTCATGGGTATTAGGGACTTGGGCTGTCGTTCTTGGGGGTCCTTCCCATCACATTAGTGAGATTAAGCGTGGCCTTTTTATCATGTGCCCGCCTTGAGGCTGTTCTGTGCCCACTTCCTGCCCTTCCAGTGTCGTGTTGGCCAGGAAATAGGATTGTGTGCTATCAGGGAGGCTTTAGATGAATTCTTCTGATAAAGGGACCAACATGGACTTGCAGGGTGACTTTCATTTTCCATTAAAGTTTTTGTCATTTAAAAATATTCTTGAATGGTTTCAAAGCAAATAAGAATTGATTCTTAGAGTGCACTAACATTTAATTCATAATAAACCTGGATGTTTCAAAAGTGTTTATACATGTGATATTTAACTTTTAAAATAAAAATACACATTTATTGTAGAAATTTTGAAAAATTAAAGAGGCCTGTATTTTTTAAAAATATATTTTATTGATTTTTTTTACAGAGAGGAAGGGAGGGGGATAGAGAGTTAGAAACATCGATGAGAGAGAAACATCGATAGGTTGCATCCTGCACGCCCCCTACTGGGGATGTGCCCACAACCAAGGTACATGCCCATGATCGGAATCGAACCTGGGACCCTTCAGTCCACAGGCCGACGCTCTACCCACTGAGCCAAACCGGTTAGGGCGAGGCCTGTATTTTTAAAAAGTCTATTTACAATCCTAATCACATAGATGGATATTGAAATTCCGATTGTTTTGTTTGTTTGTTTTAAAAGAGTTTAAGTAACATAGTCAATGTCTTTACCCTGACAATCTGGTAAGAGTTTGTCTGTAAAACCATTTGAATCCGGTGTCTTTAAGAGTGAGGGGGATGGTAACATATTCATCCTGTAAATTTGTAGTTTTGTATTAGATATCAGGGCATGTGCAAATTAACATTATGCCTTTCTAGTCACATGAACTGGATTATGCTTAGTAACAAACTTGAAATCTCAAGGTTTAACACAAGGGACGTTTCCTTTTACTCATGTTACACAGTCTCCCAGGTGGTGGTAAGCAGGCTGCCCATCAGCCTCACACAGAGCCACCCACCCCCACCTGGAACATTGCTGGCTGCTGGGGCGGGTGTGTGTGTGTGTGTGTGTGTGTGTGTGTGTGTGAGCATGGTGAAACTGTTCATGGTTCCTAAAGGCTGCTGCCAGAAGTAACAGATGTCTCATCCACTCACCTTTCGTTGCCTAAACTCGGAAGTAGATCAGGTTTAGAGGGGCTTGAGACACAGATGATTTGGAGGCCCACTTTAAGGATGAAGATACAAAATTAAAGATATAAAGCTAGGTACAATAGTGCGTATTTAGAATGAGAAACACATTAAATTACAAATTTAAAAAGTGTTCCCCTTCTGTTTTTGCCTCCACTAAGATGGGTCATTTTTGAACTTTAGTATGGTCACTTAATTCTGAAAAGTATACAAAGTTAATCTGAAATGTACTAGTAGATGTATGTCTGAACAATTCAGATTTTAGATTGCCACTGCATTGTATCACGCATCATCATTTTATGATCAATATGCTCTTATACTACATACATCGATGTTCTGATGAATATGTGTAGGAGGTCGTCACTGGAACATTCGTTTCTTCCGGCTGTTTCAATGCGTTGGAGAATTTTACGTGCCATTTGCTTTGGGATTGTCGGACCTTGTCAGTTCAAGATTTGTCAGGTATGTCAGGATGTGAACTGACACATTGGGAGGCATGAACTGTAATCTCCTACACATATGTACTTGCTCTTTGTAGTATTGCCACAGGTTTCTGCCCTACAGACCCTGGAATTCTAATAAATTTTATTTTATGTGATTCCCAACAAAAAGGGAGACAATGTTGAGTGTGTTTATAATTGTATTACTGCATTATTGAATATATTCCTGATAGGGCACAGCTTCCATTTAGATACCGATGAAACCACAATTGTCCACTTATAGTATCTCGCATTTGATGATCTGAAGAATTCTCCACAGATTAGCTTCTGGCTCCATATGTTTCAAACCCTGTTTCTCCTTCACCACCGACATACTTCTGTGGCATTGTAGGACCCACTTATCTTGTGAATTTTAGGGCCTGTTTCTTCATTATGATGTCAGATCAAAGCATATCTGGAAGCCATTCTTACAGTGGGAAAGCTATAGTAACCATATGCATGAAAGTGAAAGCGAAACCCCAATTTAACGGATCCCTCACTCAACTTTTAATTTGCTGAATCCCCAAAATGCTTACTCTGTTCCATCACCACCTGGCAAAAGGAGTGGAGATAGTCAAGAAGTTGAGTGGTGAGTGCGGAGTTCAGAAGTTCTGCAGCTTCATTCATCATCTCGAGGAATAATCTGCCTTGGGAAAATCTCATAGCTCAAATCTCCAACCCCACTGTGTGCCTGCCACTCTGTATTGGTGAGTGATACTGTTCATTACAAAAGCCCTCCAGAAAGGGCCTGACAGTTGATACAACATGGGCTAGAAAATGTTTAAATGTTTTATAGTAACTTAATCAGCCAACCCCCACCCCTCCCTTCCTACTTTTTGATGCTGCCAATCATACTTAGCTGACAGCTTTTTAATATCAATTACTTGTCAGCTATTTTTTATATGCTTTTTAATTGATTTTTTTTGAGAGAGAGAGAGAGAAAGAAACATTGATGAGAGAGAAACATTGATTGGCTGCCTCCTGCACGCCCCCTACTGGGGTGTTAGCTCACAATCCAGGCATGTGCCCTGATCAGAATCAAACCAGCAACCTCCTGGTGCATGGGATGATGCTCAGCCAACTGAGCCAGGGCTTAATTTTTAAAAACCTCTCCTTTAGAATATGAGCTAAGGAGCAGGGAATTTTATGTTTTGTTCACTGCTATATTGAATGGACTGTTAGATTTGCATATTCTTGAAACCATTTTTATTTTAATATTTAAGAATGTAGGTGTTACCTTCCCACACAAATATGGTTGAAGTTAGCATACCAGAAACATTTGTAACTCATCAGTATAGTGTGTTATTTCTTGCCCAAGATTGCTAGATCCAATTACAGGGGTAAAAAAAAGTTTAGGAGTTTCCCTTATATGAACTATTTCTTTTTGAATTTCCTGCAAGTCAGGCATGTAATTCAGGTGGAGAATTAAAGTCTATGGTTCTGTAGATAATAAGGAACCATTAGGAAAAGCACAAAGTGTGTGCTTAAACACCCATATCTTTAATGTGCTGATTATAATAGAAATGTGAAAATACCACATATTGTTAGAAAAAGGTGTCTTTTTCTGTGAAAGTATTGGCAGTGGAAAAAGCAGAGCTACCCTTCCTTTCCTGTAGGAATGCTAACAAGTACACCAAGAATTGTTTTATGGGTTTTTAGTGGCTCCATGAGCCCCCATTTGTTGGCTATGTGCAAATTATTTTGCTTAGTATCTTGGGAGTAGAGAGAGATGGACTGGTTGTATCCTTTAAAAGCTCAGGAGATATAATCCTATATAATAAAATGCTAATATGCAAATCGACTAAACGGCAGAATGACCGGTCACTATGATGCACACTGACCACCAGAGGGCAGATGCTCAACACAGGAGCTGCCCCCTGGTGGTCAGTGCGCTCCCACAGGGGGAGCGCCGCTCAGCCAGAAGCCGGGCTTAAGGCTGGCGAGTGCAGTGGCAGTGGTGGGAGCCTCTCCCGCCTCCATGGCAGCGCTAAGGATATCCAACTGCCGGCTTAGGCCTTCTCCCTAAGCTGTCAGTCAGACATCCCCCAAGGGCTCCTGGACTACAAGAGGGCACAGGCCATGCTGAGAGGACCCCCCCCCCCACCATGTGCACGAATTTCGTGCACCGGGCCTCTAGTGCTAAGCATAAGAAAGGTAGAATTCAGTTACAGAGGAGCAAGCTTTCCTGAGAGAGGGTGGAATCAGATAATGTCTGGCAACGAGACACAATCAGGGAAGGCACGGGGAGGAGGTGGCATTGAGTAGAGCATTGAAAGGCACGAGTGGGTCTACAGTAGGTAGAGAAGGGCCCCAGAACAGCATGTGCTTCCCATGCTTGAATCATCTGAGGATCTTGTAAAAAATGCAGATTCTGACTCTGTAGGTCAAGAAAGGGGGAAGTAGAGGTTCTGCATTTCTAATAAGCTCCCTGGTGATGCTGATGTTTCTGGCTTGAAGGACAGATCTGGAACCACCCAGCTGCCTCCCTGTACACCCTTGACCTTTGCGGTGAGGTCTAGACTGGAAACTGGTGTAGGCCTGACATAAGATAGGTTGTGAAGTGCTTGGTTAAAGAGGTGAAGTAGAGGCCAGGAGCTCACTCAGATCTGGTTTTAGGTGTGAGAACTCCACGCCTTTCTTTGATCACAGGGCCATTAACTCAGCCGTTGTGTGGGCTTCCTCCTTTTCCTGAATTCTTCCTTTCAAAGTTCACCTGGTAATTTCCATTGATATCTGTTTGACTTTATGGTCTCCAATCTCTTGGGACATATTGCTAAAATGTAACTTTGATCCTTCAGAAAGAAATTGATTCTATTTTTGGTATATTTAACAATGATTTTATCAACTGCCAGTCTATCTTTTTGTGATCCAGTCCAATGATAAACTTTTAAAAACCATCGCTCATGAATTAACTAAATGGGCCTCCTTTTTAGAGTAGAGACTATAAATTAGAAACCTGTGTAGACAATGTCCACTTACTCATGGCAGAGATAGAACTAGTAAAAAAAAAAATCACAGAGACATTCCTTTCTGCTTCTTCGCAAGGGCCACACCGCCACAGACTGGATTCAGTGTACTGTGGTGGGGCTTAGCTGTCCACACGAGGAATTTGATAACGGCCCTGTACCTTCACATCCTCATGTAAGAATTGAACCAGGTCATACTCCCGACAGTGATAACTGCCATCCCCAGAGGGAAACTCTGTGGCTGCATATGGTGGCGGCGGTGGGTTTTATTGAAACGTGGCAGGCACCCATGTCCCCGGACGTGTACTAAACCTACAGACACATGCTATGTTTCCAATCTTCTTCCTAGATCTTGGCCCTGATTGCGTTCATCTGCATAGAGACCATCATGGAATGCTCCCCGTGTGAAGGCCTCTACTTTTTTGAGTTTGTGAGCTGCAGTGCATTTGTGGTGACCGGAGTCTTGCTGATTCTGTTCAGTCTCAACCTTCACATGCGGATCCCCCAGATCAACTGGAACTTGACGGTGAGTACAGTCACCGCCCCCCGACTGTGGAAGGATCGGCTGCTGCTTGGCTCCAGGGAGAGTGGGAACCGCTCCACGTCGTGTTTGGTTCCAGTTCATTGTGGTACTGAAATATTCCACTGTCACTCAGCTGTGAAATGTTACATTTCTTTACTGAGTTGAATAAAACTACAACTTAAATGGAATCTTCACTAATGGCAGAAACATCGTAACAATTGTTTTGACCTCTTTGAAGATATCATTTCAATTTCATGATCTTCTGAGATTAGTGATGTTGATATGTGTACAGAATATGGGAAAGAGAAAATAGAATGAATGCATTTTTGCATATTTTTTTACACCGGACCCAAAAGCCATTTATAAAAGAATTGATTTGGGAAGAATTGAAACTATGAATGAAAATGGCAATAACTTGCAAAGCCTAAGGATATTATCAAATTCAAAGCAACTGGGAGGACTGGGAGGAAGGGTTAGTGTTTGATCAGTCTTGACTGGAAATGTGTCCTCTTCTCCCTGTGGTTTGGGTTCTTAACCCTGTTTGACAGCCTTGCCCTCCAATCAGCATGGGAAGCTCCTGGCTGGTCACTCCCAGGCCCCTTTTCCTGGACGTGTGTTACTTGTCTTTACTGTGCTAAACGAGGGGAAACTTAATAGCACTTGGTTTTCCTGGTATTTCTCTGCAAGTAAGCATGTGCCGGAGCTCAGAGGGAATCGTTCAGGGAAACACAGGGAAGCAGTCAGCTGCCTCAGCCTCTGGGCCTGTGGGAGGAAGACCCTGTGGGCCCCACAGCTTCTAAGAGGGCAGCAGAGGAGGGGAGGGCGCTGAGACCAGCTGCCTCGGGAGAGCGCCTCTCTCTTGGCTGGTGCAGCACCATGGAAGTGTGGCCCCTGTGAGGGAGCTGGGGAGGTGGCCGGAGCTGGTCACCTTGCCTGGCAGGGCCACTCCCAGGTGATCCTGTGGGGTGCCCAGAGGAGAGGGTCTTCCGACAGGAGGCTCTCTGTGTTGTTCAGACTCTTTTAAGAGGAAAAATAAGAGCAGAGCTGAACCAGGAAAGTTGATGTCAGTTGAAGACTCAGTTGGTTTTGTCTCAGCATTGAACACTGAGAAAAATGTGATTTAAAGAGCTGAACCAGGAAAGTTGATGTCAGTTGAAGACTCGGTTTTGTCTCAGCATTGAACACTGAGATAAATGTGATTTAAACTCTAAAACCTCAAGATAGTGGAGGCATTTTGTCTGAGTTTTTATGACAGGTTTTAATGTCTCAACTATTTTTAAGATAAAGTTTGTGTTATCCACAGGAAAATGCTTACAGAGTTGTGATCTAAATTGATAGCGTAGTAAACAGATAGCAGAGAGAACCTCATAAACCCCCCCCCCCTCCCAAATGCAAGCTCTGTGGGTTTTATAGTTGTTGTTTTGTTTTAGATGTTAGTTTTTATGTGTAGGCCTCTGATGTTATAAATATTAGCTTGTTCAAATTTGTTTTGAACACTGTACAAATCAAACCTATTTGTGGGCCAGATATGGCCAATAGGCCTGGAGTTAGCACCCGCTAGACCAGATCCCCTTGATCTGTTACTGGAGTTACTTGGGCTCACACCTGTACTTACTAGTGTGTTACTGGAGGAGGGACTTGAAAACATGGGTATGTGAGGGTGACCTTCCTTGGCTTCTGTTAGCACAGGAGGGCTGCAGCCGTGGTGTTTCAGGGGCCAAACAGGAAACATGGAGTGGCTGGTTCTGAGACTGCAGGGAGTGGGGACAGCTGTGGCAAACTGGAAAACATGCATCTTATAGAGTACACAGCCCGTTGAAAGTATTTTATTTTATTATTATTATCATTTAATACATATATTGATTTCAGAGAGGAAGGGAGAAAGAGAGAGAGCTAGAAACATCAGTGATGAGAGTAAATCATTGACTGGCTGCCTTCTGCACGGCCCCTACTAGGGATCAAGCCTGCAACCTGGGCATGTGCCCTTGACCGGAATCGAACCTGGGACCCTTCAGTCCTCAGGCCGACGCTCTATCCACTAAGCCAAACCAGCCAGGGCCCATTAAAAGCATTTTTTAAAAATTTAGTACCAATGTTTACTAATATCCCCCCTCCCCACCCCCTAATCCACATCTGAGGGCATGCCTGGATGTGCCCCTAGCATAAGTGGAACAACACACAGTAAGAGCCTTGGTTTTGTTTCGTGGCCAAGGAGCTCAAGCAGCAGGTGCTGACTAACTTGCAGTACTCCAGTTTTAAGCTTTTTAAACTGTGCAAGTGATAAGTGGTTATTATAGAAAAACTGGACGATACAGATATTAAAATAGAATAAATAAAATCATGTGATCACGCAAGAGAAATGAAAACATGTCTGCAGAAAAGCTTCCACATGCCAGGATGATTTGAATGAGTTTTTAAAAGACAACAATAGAACTCTAAGTGGTCATTAGTGTGCATGTCCTCCATAGGTTAGCAGGTTGGGTTTCTGTAATAAGTCATTGAGAAATGGTGACGTGGGTTTTGCTGTGGTGGTTTATCCAGTAGCATCAGACACTGTTACGGTGTTTGCCTTTCTTTGTACAACCAACACCCCCGGGCCACTGAGATGAAGCTATGGAGCCAGCACAGAGGCTGGGTGTTGTGCTTGTTTTGAAAGTTCTTCAATGGCTTTCAGGGCAAAACATGAGATGCTTCTTTTCAAGTGATTTTATTTATCTTTTTCTTTAGGATTTGGTCAACACTGGACTCAGCACTTTCTTTTTCTTTATTGCTTCCATTGTACTGGCTGCTTTAAACCACAAATCCGGAGCAGAAATTGCTGCCGTGGTAGGTGAACCCAGGTGGTTAAAACACGGGCTGATTTGTGTACTTCTTGTGACTTGCTCTCCTCTTTCCCCTAATATGTGTCCTACTCATTGTCCTTTAGCTTTTTCTTTGCTAATGAAATTGTTATTGGGCCAATGGAGGTCCCAGTCCCTTCAGTGCTATGGTTCTCAAAGTGTGGTTCCCAGAACAGCAGCCTCAGCGTCACCCAGGAACTTGTTAGAAATGCCATTCTCAGGCTCCCCCAGAGCTACTGAACAGAAATGTGTTTTAACCTGCCTCCAGCTGATTCAGGGGCGCACTCAAGTTTGAGAACCACTGCTCTAGTCTGTTTCCACCAGGACCCTGGATGTCTGTCTGTTAGTGGTGTTGCTTTTTCAAGCCTTACTGGCCGGTGTGGTGGTCTTAGTAGTCAGATGACATTTTTGCTCTTCAGGGTAGAGTGCCCTGGGGGGTGGGAACCAAACTTTCTCTGTGCTCTGCATTTCTGTATTGTTCTGTATTTACAAAGACTATGTAGCGTTTTTGTAATGGAGGGGATTAAAAGGTTCATGAAAAATATTAAACGAGCTGTTCTCCCAGGTGTCACTCAGTAGATTCATCAGTCATTATTAACTAAGCCAAACCTGCTGCTTCTCACCCTGGAGCTGCCCAGGTGACAGGCAGCTGGAGAGCAGGTGGGGGTTCGAGGGCTGTGCTTTGGAATGTCAGGCCTTATGGCTTGAGTTGTTATTATACTTGAGCCCCTGATTTTTTGTGTGCATGGGGTTTTGTCTACATGTATTTTCTCATCTGGGACCAGTGACCATGAAGGTGCTGTAAAAAAGAGTCATTAAAATTTTTAAAATTGATTTTAAATATGTTTTTATTGATTTCAGAGAGAGGAAGGGAGAGGGAGAGATAGAAACATTAATGATGAGAGAGAATCATCCGGTCAGCTGCCTCCTACATCCCTCTACTGGGGATCGAGCCTGCAACCCAGGCATGTACCCTAACTGGGAATCGAACCATAACCTCCTGGTTTATAGGTTGATGCTCAACCACTGAGCCACGCCGGCTGGGCAAAAGGCATTTTTGTAATAAAAAAAAAAGATCCAAAATACTTTGTGTGAAACCTTAGGCTGTCTTCAGGTCAGGGAGGACTTCTGTGGGTCACATGACTATAGATTTGGCCACGGTCTGACAGCTAAACATTCAGCCGGGCTAGGTGTTGGGGGCATAGCTGTAAGCCGCTCAGGGTCCTGCCCAGGCACCTCGTAGACTGCTGATGTGTCTGAGGACTATCCATGCCTGTTTCTTGTAGATATTTGGCTTCTTGGCAACAGCGGTGTATGCGGTGAACACATTCCTGGCCGTGCAGAAATGGAGAGTCAGCATCCACCAGCAGAGCGCCAATGACTACATCCGAGCCCGCACCGAGTCCCGGGACGTGGATGGGCGCCCGGAGATCCAGCGCCTGGACACATGAGGGCCCAGCAGGGTCCTCCCTCATCCTCGTGCCCGTCCTTTCAGTCAAGTTTTCTTTCCCTCGTCACGACAGATTCTCATGTGTTTAAGCTGAATTTTGTCCTCTTCGGTAAAGTTCATTTTGGGAAAGGTCCCCCTCCCCCCCAGAGTGGCCCTGTTAGCAGGTATGTGAGGCGGAGAGCCCCTGCACCCTGCTGTGTGACAGAAGTGGGTGGGAGAGACCTACGGGTTCTCCAGTGTTTGGTGGTGTGGGAGCAGCTGGCCTCCCTGGCTGCCGTGTCCACTTTAGATCTTCACCGGCCCTGAGCACAGGCTTCCTCCCCATCTGACTCTGAGCCACCCTGTCATATGCATTTGTGACAAGTCAAGACTTTGGATTAAATGGGGGCCGCCACGAGGGGGGAAGTCAAGGAAGGAAGGTACAGGTTGGAACAGTCCGTCACCAGTGATTCCTGGGCAGCCCCCATAGTGCGCTCCATCAGCGTTAGTCTTGCTGCCAGGATCCCCCCTACTGCTTGTCTTCCATGCCCCGGGCATCGAGACAGCCAGCACAGGCCCGGCGGCCACGCGTGGCACTGAGGGGTTGCAGTGATGGGGGTGCTGGTGGAGCTCTGGGCTGGGTCTGGACTTTCTGGGGATGGGCAAGGCTGGTGTCCCCTTGGGACAGCTCACAGGACTGTTGACATGCAGGAGGATTGCCTTTCACTTCCCACCTGCTGAGAAAACACTCGATTCTTCCTCAAATGAATCACCTCCCCGAATCCCAGATTCTCCTCCAGGAATATGGGGACCATCTTGTTTTCCGCTCTCCTGACTACCCTTAATGCTTTGAGGCTGCGTTGCAGATTTCCTATCATTTTACCTCCTCAGGTAAAATCCAGGAAAGAAACGCAGTCCATCCCGCCAGCCAGAACACTTGCCCGTTTGGACCCCTCTGTTTTAGACATGTGCTCACTTCAGTGACCTGAGAAGAGTTCTACAGTGATTCTGTGTAGACTTGTCTAGGATTCGAAAATACTTGAATTTGCACCATGACACCCTTTCATTGTATTTGAGAAGCACGAACGAATTGAAGCTTTTCAGGGCCCTAACTATGAACATCCATCTTGGAGGTTGTTGGGAAGAAATCTAGGTCTGTCAGATTTTTGAACTGATTCTTGATAAAGTGAAGATTATTGTGGTGAAGGAGTTAAATGAGCCCCTATGATGCTGTAGTGTTGTTGTCCTTTTCTTCCTGTTGGAGATTAATTGTATCTTTTATGGAAAAATTGTTTTAACTTGTCAGGTTTTCACTCTGAGCTGTTTTTAATGTTTACAAACCTCACTCTAGCTCTAATGTTTTGTGATTAGCTCTCACCAAGGAAAAAAACAGTTACTGCTGGTGGAAAAGTGGGAAGATCTCGCAGTAACTCGGAGAACCCCCAGGAGCTTGTGCTAGCGAGCGATCCCAGCCTTGGCAGCATTCTGTGTGATGAGAGAGAGAACAGGGGTATGTCTTTGGGGTGGCGGGAGGAGAGCGTGCGTGGGAAAGCGTCCGTCTGTGCGTGTGTGGCATTGCATTCTTCATAAAGAGCAGCGTTGGGGGATTGATCAGGTGGCTGGGGATTTCTAGGAAATGGTACTATGCTGTCTCTGAGGGGGCGGGGTTAGGGGTTAGCTCCCTGAACTGAACACTCGGTACAGTCTGAGTTCTGCTGCAGTTCCTGCCCTGGGCACCGGCCCAGGTCACATGTGCAAGCCCCTTGTCTGCTTCAGGGGCCATGGCTGCGGGTGCAGACCCAGCTGGTCTGGGGGTAACTCACCTCCCTCTGCTCCCCCAGAGGGCAGCCAGGCCTGGTCACAGCAGGGCGTGCTGCCCAGAGGGTCTGATGGAGCCCTCTCTCCGTGTCTGTCCTGAGGCAGTACAGGTCACGCTTCACAAACTTTGAACCTATTCTGTATAGTGATTTTTTGAGGAGATTCTGACATCTGGATTTTATCTGTTCATTTTATGTATTTATTTTGCATTTGTTGAGTGTGTCTGCCTAATCAAAATTGGGCTTATCTCACTCTGCGAGTTCCATTTAAAAAGGGGGTCACAAAGACTCGGCCTTGCATTAAATGGGGCCCACTTGGAAGGACCACCCTGTACTTTATCAGAAATCTCCTGCTGGGAATCATGTTACTTGGCCTCAATAAAAAGCCGCCTTTGAAGTGAGATTGAAGAAAAGAATACCATTCAGGCAGGATTGCTGCCCAAGTTTTCCCAAGTCACTTGCATGGGACCAGTTTACCGTCGGGGGGAAAGGAGCCTCCTGGGGCTGTGCTGTCGGCTGCAAGAAGCCGATCTGCAGCCACGGACACTGTGACGGCTGGTGATGAGGAAGAGTGATGACACCCAGTGCCTCAGAGCGACTTAGGAGTTAATGTGCATCTTAGTGTTAGAATCTTTGGAGTAATTTATGTCCCTGTAACTATTTAATATCCTTTGTGCCATGAGGCTCTCCCATGGAGTTTGTAAATATATTTCTTTCTATTTAATTAGCTCTCTAGCTGGTGTGATGCACCGCCATCCATCTCGTCCCCTGTGGCAGTGTGGTGGTGAGGAGTCGTGCAGGGGATGGGCTTGCCCAGGTGAATGTAAAGACACCTGTGTTCTTCTTACATTGCCTCTGTACAAACAAGACAATCTAGATTTCGGGGGGCCTGTGGCACTTCTTTTTTTGGCAAATTAAAGGAAGCGTGTTTTTGCATTTAATAGTTCCAATATGGGTCACTGTCAGTTTGTTTTGGGGTATTTTCGGACTGAGGCAATCTTAGTGTTTCTCAATTTTCTGGTGGGATGATAATGGCTTTCGTGGTCTGTGCCAAACCTGAAGAGAGCTACAGTTGCTTTGTGCATTTGAATTTGTTCCTAGCGACTGTATGGTTGAAACCCTCAAGCATTTGGTGGTTTTAGATGGATGCAAACACTGACGTCTTCAGAGAAAGTTTATCTTGGCTCGGATTTGGTGGATGTGGTATTTCTTCTCTCTGATTCTCCTTTATCTTCCCTTTATACTGAATGAAGGCCTGAAAGGAAATACCTTCTCCCTTTCATACAGAGAGATTGCAATCATGAAAGCCCAAAGGCACTTGGCCCCATATAAAGCTGGGGAAGGACCAAGGCATTTATAGGTTAAAATCTCATAAGAACCCAGCTGGCATGGCTCAGTGGTTGAGCATTGACCTATGGACCAGGAGGTCTCGGGTTCGATTCCCGGTCAGAGTACATACATGCCTGGGTTGCAGGCTCAGTCCCCAGTGTGGAGGAGTGCTGGAGGCAGCCAATCAATGATTCTCTCTCATCATTGATGTTTCTATCTCCCTCTCCCTCTCCCTTCCTCTCTGAAATCAATAAAAATATATTTGAGAGATTACCTTTGCCAAGGAAAAGGCAAGAATGTAGTAGCCTGCCCAGTCCCAATATTTATCCATGTCTTCCTTGGCAACCTGAACTGAAGGGCCGGCATCAGCAGAGCCCAGCCTGGCCACAGGGAAGCCAGTGAGGGCCCGGCGTGGCTCTGAGGGCTTGGCTTGGGGCGGTGGACAACACTCATGGCCCTTTGGGTACCATTACTGTCCCCTGGTAGGAACGCGTAAGCCCCTGGGTGGGTATGGAGTGTATCTGACCTCCACCCTGTGCTGGAAGGCTTCTGATGAGAGCTTTGTGACTCAGTTGAAAACATTCCTACTCTTTTCTTTTTTCATTTCTTACCCGAGGATTTGTTTTCCATTGATTTTAGAGAGGGGGAGGTGAGAGAGAAACATCGATGCGAGAGAAACATCCATACACACCCCGACCGGGGATAGAACCCGCAACCTGGTATGTGCCCTGACCGGGAATTGAACCCGCCAACCTTCAGTGTACGGCACACACCAGCCAGGGCATTCCTGCCTTTTTAAAGTAGGCAGCTTCATCTACCTTCTTGAAGGTTTCTTTAATTCAGACTTGGGGTTAAGCCATAGCTGGTCTCGGCGGAGAGGAAGCAGTCTTCTGTCTGCATGTCTGTGAATTCTTGCTTGCAATGAGTGAGCCTTGAATGTCATCACTCCACCCCCACCCCCCCATTTGTCGTGTCCTATGTGTGGCCCAGCCTCATCTTTTCTTACAGACACTCGCGCTGTTTGGGAAGAAATCCTCTCCATGTGTTTAAGAGGTGGGCCGGGTTCTAATATCTGGCTGTGCAAGATTTTCTGTGGGTGGTTCTTAGAATCCATCCTAACAAGTGAGTAGGGTGTGGAGACAACGCGTGGCTAACTTAGTGATTCTGGGAGGCAGTGGCAGCTTGTGTGGTTCCACGGGTGCCATCCCTGTTCAAAACAAAGCAGCAGGAAGTCGCTGTGCGATAGCTGGTTCTCATTTTCTCCATATCTCATTTATAGGAAAATGACGGCATTGAACAGGTAGTAAAAGGCACACTTTCTAGGGTGAGGGCTGCTGCCAATTGATTCTCTCGAGCAAATAAGGTCTCCAGCCACTTTTTTATTTCAGGAAAATGACGGCATTGAACAGGTAGTAAAAGGCACAAACACTTTCTAGGGTGAGGGCTGCTGCCGATTGATTCTCTCGAGCAAATGAGGTCTCCAGCCACTTTTTTATTTTTCAGCGAAGTTTGCAGAACCCAGAGCTCTCTCTTCCCCACGTCTTGCTTGTTTTATCAGCACCCACTTTTAGGACCAGAAGGGTGAGAGGCTGGTGAGGCGGGAGCTGGGGCAGGTCTGAGAGGTGAGAGGAGAGGGCCCCTCGGGCCAGGCTCTGTCTGCTGTGGGGCTGTTGATAACACTAGACTGGTGACCGACCCAAGAAGTCTTGAAAAGATGGACTTGCTTAGCTACCTTTCTCTCCCTTTGTCTTTGGGAAAGCGAGGCCTTGTGTTCTGGAATCAGCTTGAGAGCCAGAGCTGGACGTAGCGCCCATGTGCCTTGGCGCCCGGAGGGGCTCTGGGTGGTGTTTGGGAACGCGCAGGTCTGGCAGGGTGACTTGGGTTCTGGTTTCGGTGCCACCTTAGAGCGGACTCAGACCGAACACTGCCTTGTAAGCTTCCCAGCTCTTTACAAAACCGCGTGTTTCTTCTCTTATCAGATAGTGCTGAAATCGTAAGAACGGTCTGGTTGAGAAGGTAATCTGAAATATTTGGACCTTTACATTTCTTTCATTTCGAAACTGTCTCTGAAAGAAAATACCCTCACATTCTGTTAGATCTAGAACTGTATTCTGAAAGCAGATGTTCTGTTTGACTTGTTTTCACACCAGTGAATGGCACTTATCCCCTCCTGGCCTGAAACAGAGCCGTGGGCCCAATAGATTTTCCCTTTTTTGGTCTAGTCTATATTCTTACTCCATTTAGATATAATTTCTCAATCTGGGTGATTTTTTTTTTCTAGTTTATCTTATTCCATAGGCATAAGAGTAAAGAAAAGTTACCCACAAGCCCACTAAGTTTGAATGAATCAATGGCAGTTTGCCTAGAATAAAGTTTATATTATGGATCCTTGATTAGTCTATCTTTTTCATAGGGTTAGTTTGTTGTCTACTTTTTGTTGTTATTAATCCTCAGTTGAGGATATTTTCCCCCCATTGATTTTTAGAGAGAGTGGAAGGGAGGGGGAGAGACACAGGGAGAGAAACATCGATGTAAGAGAGACACATCGATTGGTTGCCCCCTGCACGTGCCCGACCAGGGCCAGGGATTGAGCCTGCAACCGAGGTATGTGCCCTTGACAGGAATCAAACCCGAGACCCTTCAGTCTGTAGGCCGATGCTCTATCCACTGAGCCAAATTGTCTACATTTTTGATGCCAAGAGTTTAGTTCAGACACCCCGGAGTGGTTTGGGCTGCATTACACACACAGGCTGGGGGCCTTCATTAAGGGGTTAGTAGCCTGGGCTCTAGTGAGCTATCAGCACTCGTATGGTTCTCAGCTAGCTAGCGGAGGAAGTTGTCTCAGATGACCTTTGTTGGTGGGATTAGTGTGAGGCCCAAAGCTGCTTTTCCTACGTGTGCCTCGGAGGAGAGAAGGTGTGACATAGTTGATTCCGTAATAATCTGAAACTCAGTAGGAAGCACCTCCTTTTATTAGAAAAGCCACTGAAGGGAAGGCCAGGAGGTAAGGCCTGTGTGGGGACCTGGTGCCCATGCCAGGCAGGGCCAGGTCCCGCTGGGGCTGCTTCCCTCTGTGGGCCATTTTGCTTCCCTGCCTTTTCCAGAATCGATTTGCATGTTTCAAGATTATGTTCCCATCTCTGCAGAAGTGAGGCAGGCGAATGTTCGGGGTTTGAAGGGAGAACTGGCTGGCCCACGGGCTGGGGGAGGCTGACTCTGAGGACAGGATGCCTGGAAGGCCCCCCAAGCTGGCCCAGCCCCTCAGAGGGGCCACCTGCTTCCAACTCTTTCACCCCATAAACCCACTTAAAAACGAGTCTTCAGATCCTGTCTCAGAATGAAATGGCGTGTGCGGATAAAGCCAGTGCTTTTCATAACCTGATTTTTGATGCGGTTTCCTCTAAGAGAACGCTAGGGATCGAAACTATTTGTATATGTTGCAATTTGTAGGGGTTCAGGAACCCATGGCAAAAACACTTAACTAATTTATTACAGGTATGACTGTCCCCCCGCCCCCCAAGGTAGGCAATTCTGTCTTTGTATATTTTAAGACAAATAATAATCACTTCACCTTGGTGCCTTCCGTGTGTCGGTCACGTAAACACTTGTTAATCATGGAATTGAAAGAAAGATGTACATTTAGTTAAACCAGATAACACTATTTTTGTAGCATGATTTTAGATTGTGTCCTTTTAATGTTGCTTTCAGCAGTGCTGGTTTTGCGGTTGGCCATTTTCCCCGTAAACTTCCTATGTTTTTAAAAAGAAAAAGACAAAAACCACCCCTGGCTGTTCCTAGCTCCCCTCTGCTGCTCCGTCCCCCACGTCTTGTTTCCGCTTATTTAAAGTCTGAGAGTAAGAGTATATTTCTGTGAAATAATTCTTAATCAGTATATCTGCATTGGGCATTTTTTAAACCCCTTGTTCAGTCGAGGGAGCCACTGCTCACCCCGGTGAGAGGAACACGGTTCCACTGGAAAAGAAAAGAACAGCATCCTTAGTGCTCTGACTTCCCTTCTCTGGGGCTAAGCCCGTGAAAAGGCCCGTTGTCTGGGGCTAGTGAACCAGAGGGTGTTTGCCGGCCTGGCTTTGCTGCTTGCATCTGCGG